>NC_052639.1:34307797-34448582 GCF_016161935.1 Mauremys reevesii
TCCTACCAATACATCCCAGAATGATATTGGCTTTTTGCAACAGCATTACACTGTTGACCCAGCTCTTATTTAGTTTGTGGTCCACTGAGGATCCTTGGATCCTTTTCCATGATGCTCCTTCCTGAGCAAGTTATTTCCCATTCTGTATGCTGTGCAACTCATTGTTCCTTCCTACGTGAATTTGCATTGAATTGAACTTTGCATTTCTTCTTGTTAAGATTGAACACTTTGCATTGGATTGTCCATATCATGAGAGAGATAAGCACAGAGAATAGCTAGAGCTCACATGGAACACTTTGCATTTTCTTCTTATTGAATTGAACACTTTTGCATTAGATTGAACATACTTTGCATTTCTTCTTATTGAATGGAACACTTTGCATTTCTTCTTGTGAATTTGCAAGGAGCACTTTACTAACACTTTGCAAGAGCACTTTGCATTTCTTCTTGTTGAATTTCATCCTATTTACCTCAGACCATTTTCTCCAGTTTGTCCAGATCAGTTTGAGAGTTCATCCTATACTCTCAAAGCACTTGGCAACCCCTCCCCACTTCATGTCGGCATCTGCAAACTAGGCCACGATCCCTAAATCACTGAGGAAGATATTGGAGCAAAACTGGACCCAGAACTGAGGCCTGTGACACCCCACTCATTATGCCCCTTCCAGCTGACTGCAGAACCCCTGATAACTACTCTCGGAGAACAGTTTTCCAACCAGTTATGCACCCACCTTAAAGTAGCTATCAAGGGCTGGATTTTGGCCTGATTTGTTCTTGATAAATCCATGCTGGCTATTACTTAGCACCTCATAGATTCACAGATTCTACGACTGGGAAGGTGACCTCGAGGGAGGTCATCAGGTCAGTCCCCTGCCCTCATGGCAGGACAAAATACTGTCTAGAACCATCCTGCATAGACATTTATCTAACCTATTCTTAAATCTCGCCTGAGGTGGAGATTCCACAACCTCCCTAGGCCAATTATTCCACTGTTTCATCACCTGATAGTTAGGAACTTTTTCCTAATGTCCAACCTAAACCTCCCTTGCAGCAGTTTAAGCCTATTGCTTCTTGTTCTTTCCTTAGAGGCTCGGTGAACAAGTTTTCTCTCTCCTCCTTAGGACACCCTTTAAGATACCTGAAAACTGCTATCATGTCCCCTCTCAATCTTCTCTTTTCCAAAGTAAACAAACCCAATTCTTGCAGCCTTCATTCATAGGTCATGTTCTCTAGACCTTTAATCATTCTTGTTGCTCTTCTCTGGATCCTCTCCAATTTCTCCATATCTTTCTTGAAATGTGGTGCTAACTGGACACAATACTCCACTTGGGGCCTAACCAGCCCAGAGTAGGGCGGAAGAATGACTTCTCGTGTCTTGCTCACAACACATCTGTTAATGCATCCAGAATCACGTTTGCTTTTTGCAACAGCATCACACTGTTCACTCACATTTAAGCTTGTTTCCACTATAACCTAGATCCCTTTCTGCCGTACTCCTTCCTAGACAGTCTCTTCCCATTCTGTAGGTGTGAAGCAGTTGTTCCTTCCTAAATGGGCACTTGCATTTGTCTTTATTAAACTGCATTCTGTTAACTTGACCACTTCTCAGTTTGTCCAGATCATTTTGAATTATGACGCTATCATCAAGCAGTTGCAATCCTCCCAGTTTGTTATCATCTGCAAACTTCATAAGCGTACTTTCTAGGCCAATATCCAAGTCGTTGAGGAAGATATTGAACAGAGCCAGTCCCAAAACAGACCCCTGTGGAACCACACTTGGTCTACCTTTCCAGCAGGATTGGAAACCATTCATAACTACTCTCTGGTACGGTTATCAGCCACTTATGCACCTACCTTAGAGTAGCCCCATCTAAATTGTATTTGCCTAGTTCACTGATAAGAATATCATGCGAGACCGTATCAAATGCCTCACTAAACTCTAGGTATACCACATCCTTCGCTTCTCCCATATCAACAAGACTCGTTATCCTATCAAAGAAATCTCTCAGATTGCTCTGACATGATTGTTCTTTACAAATCCATGCTGGCTATTCCCTATCATACCACCTTCCAAGTGTTTGCAGATGATTTCCTTAATTACTTGCTCCATTCTCTTCCCTGGCACAGAAGTTAAACTAACTGCTCTGTACTTTCCTGGCTTGTTTTTATTTCCCTTTTTAGAGATGGGCACTATGTTTGCCCTTTTCCAGTCTTCTGGAATCTCTCCCGTCTCCATGATTTTCCAAAGAGAATAGCTAGAGGCTCACATGCCTCCTCTATCAGCTCCTTGAGTATTCTAGGAGGCATTTCAGCAGGCCCTGGTGACTTGCAGGCATCTAACTTTTCTAAGTGATTTTTAACTTCTTTTTTTATTTGATCTTCTAAGCCTGCCCTTTCCCATTAGCATTCACTCTCTTAGGTATTCCTTCAGACTTCTCGGTGAAGACCGAAACAAAGAAGTCATTAAGCATCTCTGCCAATTCCAACTTTCCTCTTATTGTTTCTCCCTCCTCACTGAGCAGTGGGCCTACCCTGTCCTTGGTCTTCCTCTTGCTTCTAATGTACTGATAAAAAGTCTTCTTGTTTCCCTTTATTCCCATAGCTAGTTTGAGCTCATATTGTGCCTTTGCCTTTCTAATCTTGCCCCTGCATTCCTGTGTTGTTTGCCTATATTCATCCTTTGTACTCTGTCCTAGTTTCCATTTTTTATATGACTCCTTTTTATTTTTTAGATCATGCAAGATCTCGTGGTTAAGCCCAGCTGGTCTTTTGCCACATTTTTTATCTTTCCTACCCAGCAGAATAGCTTGCTTTTGGGCCCTTAATAGTGTCCCTTTGAAAAAGTGCCAACTCTCCTCAGTTGTTTTCCCCCTCAGTCTTGAGTCCCATGGGACTGGACCTATCAGCTCTCTGAGCTTACCAAAATCCACCTTCCTGAAATCCATTGTCTCTAGTTTGCTGTACTCCTTCTACCCTTCCTTAGAATTGCAAACTCTAGGATTTCATGATCACTTTCACCCAAGCGGCCTTCTACTTTCAAATTCTCAATGAGTTCCTCCTATTTGTTAAAATCAACTCTAGAACAGCTTCCCCTCTAGTAGCTTTTTCAACCTTCTGGATGGCCCAGTGGGATCCCAGCTAGGCGGACAGGCTGGAAAATGGATCTTCCAGTCACTCCGTTCCAGGTCTCCCAGCATTAAGATCAAATTCCCTTCTCCTGCCCCGCCCCCCGCACAGTGGGCTCACCACCAAGAGGTATTGGGGCCTGTCTATAGGTGGGGATTCTGCAGCAGCTCCCCAGCATGGCACCCGAGAGGTTGGCCAAGACCTTGTGCAGAGCCTATACCGCAAGGGAGAGCCATGGGTCAGGGCTACACCTGCCACAGGACAGCAAGGGGTGGGAAGCACTGGTGAGACCCAAACACATACCCTGGCCTCTCTGATTCATATCCTCCTGCAAGCTTTGTCCCCAACCATTTCTTCTTTCTCTACACGAGACATTTTCACAAATGTCACAATGCCTTGGCACTCAACACCATGAAACAACCCTTTCTCCTCCCCAAAGTGCTTTAATGTCCATTCTCTCCCTTGCCTTGCTCCTGCCAGGCATTACAGACGTGTCTCATTTCCCATTACACAGATTGGGATGCTGAGGTACAGAGAGGAAATGACCAATCCCAGCTCACACAGCAAAGTGATGGCACAGCTAGAGAGAAAAGCCAACAGCTCTCACTCTTGATGTCATCAGCAGACACCAAGACCCCGGGGAGGACAGAGGCCAGCAATTGAAGGGATGTGCGTGCAATTTTCATCGACACAGTTTTCTGTTAGAAAATACCAGGAACATTAATCAAGGTTGATTTGTGGAATCATGAATCAATTTGGATGAAAAATCTTTGCAAAAATATTTCGTTTTCCAAACCAAAAGCATCTCCCGTTTGTGGCGTCCTTAAACTGTCTCTTCGCACACAAAGAGGAGACACTTCAATTTGGAAACGAGATAAGATGCTTCAGTCAGGGTAAGCAGTTGCTCCCTTCATAATTGAAAGATCATAAAATGCCAGTAAAATTGACTTTCAGCCCTTACACAGCAGACCCCACTGGCGGCATCTCCCGGGGCGGGTGGAGCCAGCTCACCTTATCAAACCTTCCCATACCCGGGGGCAGGAAAGTGCGAGGCTGCAGCGCCACCTGGTGGCCACAGGACAAATCGCCGGCTGCGGCACCTGTGGGCACTGGGGTTCGCTTAACATGGAAAGCTGCCTAATGCAAGGTTGGCAAAGCGGGGTCTGCTGCACTACATCATCATCTGCAATGACTCAACCCGATAGGACACCTCCTGTGCTACGCTGCTACTAGTGACCCTCTCAAACAGGTCCCCATTGCTCCCCAGCCTCCCCCCACCAGGAGGCAGCTAGGAGAGGCTTGTTACACTGCTCTACAGCCAAAATGCTTCTGAAATTAATATATGCAAACTTTACTAACTCTGGGTCCTCAGAACGAAAATGATGCTTAAAATTCTTGATTGGCTCTAGTTTTCAAGATATGCTATTGAGTCAGTATTTATGACCCTTGACTTGGGAATGGCGGAGGAGAAGTGAGTTATAAAGGGGGATCTCAATTTAAACCAGTAATGACTAAAATCCATCTTTGACTGGATCTATGAATAAATCTATGAATGGTTTGGACAGTACTTGCTTTTAGGCAAAACAATGAAGGATGCAATCTGAAGCTGGTATTGCCCCATACATGATATGAATTGCATCATGTTATTCCTAGAAGTCATGGATGATGCAATCATAAGGAAGCTGAATCAATTGCCCTATATCAGCTATTTAAATCATACAGTGTCTTGCTCTCTTATTTGTCAGTGTTTGATTTTGCAAAGGGACCCATTTCTCTTTAGCCAAAGTGAGCAGAGATGCCTTGTACTTGTGTGAACAGTGCAGATAACTTCTGCTATGTTTGTGGTGAAGTGACTTTTGCATCACAAAGTGCAGTAGAACCACTATGGTTAAGAAAGCCTATCACTTTTCTTTTGGCTGCATAATTGGAGATCAGGACAAGAGGTGGGCCCACACATATGCTACAACACTTGTGCAACAAATCTTCGCCAGTGTTTGAACAGGAAAAGGAAATTTATGCCTTTTGCAGTGCCAATGATGTGGAGAGAGCCAACAGATCATACCAGCAATTGTTACTTCTACATGGTGCCTCCAGTTGGGAAAGGTGTGACAAAGAAGAAAAAGTGGACGCTGCATTCTCCTAACATTCCATCAGCTCTATGCCCAGTACCCCACGGAGAAGGACAGCTGGTTGCTGATGCACCACAATCATTCTCACTTGAGTCAGACGAGGAAGAGGAAGAGGACAGAAACTTCTGGTCCTGAACCATCAATGTCACAGGACCCACATTTTCTCCCATCCTCCTCCTCTGAACGACACCTCATAACACAAGGTGAAGGGAATGACCTTGTCAGGGATTCGGAACTACCCAAGAGTAAGGCAGAGCTGTTGGGCTCTGCACTACAGCAGTGGAATCTCCTGGCAGGTGATGTTAGGGTTTCCATGCTCCTGGCCGTCAAAGGATCTTGAAACATTCTTCTTCATGGAAGGCCATCTTGTAGCGTTCAACAAAACCGATGGTGTGATGGCAGCCCTCAACATCATTCACAATCCACATGAGTGGAGACTGTTCATTCATTCATCGAAGACGAGTCTTAAAGCTGTTTTACTGCATAATGGCAATGTTTTGCCATCAATTCCACTGGTCATGCAGTCCATATGAAGAAAACCTATGACAACATGAAAAAACAATATGAAACCTCTCTGATTGGGATCAGTTTATTACAGTCTGCTCCTCCCTCCAAGTGGAAGGATCATGCACCAGTCTCTGGTCTGAGCAGGTGCCCCAAGCACATCTAGCAAAACACAGAGTTTTAGGAAATAGAACACACATTGATTAACTACGCAAAGATAGGCTTGAAGGGATTGTATGCAATGAGCGTACAGCTCAATGCAGGTTAAGAACTGAACCAAAGAACCCTCTGCTTTGGCCTCAGCAGCAGATCTGGGGTGGTGAGCTGCAGCTACAAACTCACTTTCCTGCTCAGCCCCAGCTCTTTCCCCAGGTCTCTCCCTTGCCGGCAGGCTCCGGCTCAGGGGCTGGCTCCAGCCACCGCAAAGTCAGAACCCTCCTGCCCCCAGAGCTGGGCACAAAGGGGCTAATGCAGATCTCTCCCCATACAGACCCGGCTGGGGCAGCAGCAGCAGCAGCCCAGGCACCACCAGCCCCAGCAGCCCCACACTCCAAATGCCTGCACCACACACCCGCCGGCCTCACAGCTCCTCCCCACCCTCCCATGGTCTCATGGTCTCATAGACTCTAAGGTCAGAAGGGACCATAATGATCATCTAGTCCCACCTCCTTCACAATGCAGGCCACACAAACTCACCCCTCCACTTCTAGATCAAACCCTAACCTATGTCTCACTTACTGAACTCCTCAAATTGTGCTTCGAAGACCTCAAGCTGCAGAGAATCCTCCAGCAAGTGACCAGTGCCCCATGCTGCAGAGGAAGGCGAGAAACCTCAGGGCCTCTGCCAATCTGCCCTGGAGGAAAATTCCTTCCTGACCCCAAAGATGCTGATCACTTAAACCCTGAGCATGTGGGCAAGACTCACCAGCCAGCACCCACGAGAGAATTCTCTGCAGGAACTCACATCCCCACCCATCTAACATCCCATCCAGACCACTGGGCATACTTACCTGCTGAGAATCAAAGATCAATTGCCAAATTCATTGCCAAAATTAGCCTATCCCATCATACCATCCCCTCCATAAACGCATTAAGCTTATTCTTGAAGCCAGATATGGCTTTTGTCCCCATTACTCCTTGGAAGGCAAGTCTAAACTCCCTAGTGTCCACTTGATAGCCACTGGTTCTTCTTCTTCTGCACATCATCACTCGTGGAGAACAAGGTCCTGCAAATCTACAGTCGTACTCTATCTTTGTTTCAGAATAAAAACAAACTAGCGCCTCAGAGGACTGGAACAGATTTCAGCTGATGGACAGCTTTGCTCAGTGTTTGTACATTTTAACAGGAAAATGTTGAATGGTGAAATTAATTTCACCTCCCCATTCAGCGGAACTCCTGAACATACAGGAGATGGATATGAAAATATAGATCAATTAAAAAAAGGGGACATGTAAGAGAGCAGCTGGACTTGAACCAGAAACCTCTCGATCTGCCATCAAATGCACCACCACTGAGTTCCCTGAGGCAGCTGAGTGTTGGAGCCAGTGATCTTGAAGAGTATGAAGGACACTTATTTCAAGAGCTTCTCTTCCATTCCCAGACATGAGTGGTTTTAAAAATGGAGTTTCATTACATTTTCTATGTGCATGTAAACACCACAGCTTGCACAATCCCACAACTGCTCAGTCTCACCAGAGCACAATAACTTTGGAGGCCCCACACCCAGCTACCCAGCTCTGCGGCCTTTAACCTCTTCAGCAGTTCTCCAATGCCTTAAAGCCACAGGGCACAGCATGGAATTTGACCCCATTAATCCTAAATCAATTTGGATGAAAAATCTTTGCAAAAATATTTTGTTTCCAAACCAAAAGCATCTCCCGTTTGTGGCGTCCTTAAACTGTCTCTTCGCACACAAGAGAGACACTTAATTTGGAAACGAGATAAGATGCTTCAGTCAGGGTAAGCAGTTGCTCCCTTCATGATTGAAAGATCATAAAATGCCAGTCAAATTGACTTTCAGCCCTTACACAGCAGACCCACTGGCGGCATCTCCCGGGGCCGGGTGGAGCCAGCTCACCTTATCAAACCTTCCCATACCCGGGGAACAGGAAAGTGCGAGGCTGCAGCGCCACCTGGCAGCCACAGGACAAATCGCCGGCTGCTGCACCTGTGGGCACTGGGAGTTCGCTTAACATGGAAAGCTGCCTAATGCAAGGTTGGCAAAACAGGGTCTGCTGCACTACATCATCATCTGCAATGACTCAACCCGATAGGACACCTCCTGTGCTACGCTGCTACTAGTGACCCTCTCAAACAGGTCCCCACAGCTCCCAGCCTCCCCACCAGGAGGCAGCTAGGAGAGGCTTGTTACACTGCTCTACAGCCAAAATGCTTCTGAAATAAATGGAGTCCAACTTCACTAATTCTGGGTCACTGAGAACGAAAATGATTCTTAAAATTCTTGATTGGCTCTAGTTTTCAAGATATGCTATTGGGTCAGTATTTATGACCCTTGACTTGGGAATGGCGGAGGAGAAGTGAGTTATAAAGGGACAGGACCTCAGTTTAAACCAGTAATGACTGAAATCCATCTTTGACTGGACCTATGAATAAATCTATGAATGGGTTTGGACAGTACTTGCTTTTTAGGCAAAACAATGAAGGATACAATCTGATGCTGGTATTGCATCATACATGATATGAATTGCATCATGTTATTCCTAGAAGTCATGGATGATGCAATCATAATGAAGCTGAACCAATTGCCCTTTATCAGCTCTAGAAATCATACAGTGTCGTGCTGTCTTATTTGTCAGTGTTTGATTTTGCAAAGGGACCCTTTTCTTTTTAGCCAAAGTGAGCAGAGATGCCTCGTACTTGTGTGAACAGTGCAGATAACTTCTGCTATGTTTGTGGTGAAGTGACTTTTGCATCACAAAAGTGCAGTAGAACCACTATGGTTAAGAAAGCCTATCACTTTTCTTTTGGCTGCAAAATTGGAGATCAGGACAAGAGGTGGGCCCATCACTTATGCTGCAACAATTGTGCAACAAATCTTCGCCAGTGGTTGAACAGGTATTGGACATCAATGCCTTTTGCAGTGCCAATGATGTGGAGAAGCCAACAGATCATACCAGCAAATGTTACTTCTACATGGTGCCTCCAGTTGGGAAAGGAGTGACAAAGAAGAAAACGTGGATGCTGCATTATCCAAACATTCCATCAGCTCTATGCCCAGTACCCCACGGAGAAGGACTGACACTTCCTGATGCACCAGAATCATTCTCACTTGAGTCAGACGAGGAAGAGGAAGAGGACGAAACTTCTGGTCCTGAACCATCAATGTCACAGGACCCACATTTTCTCCCATCCTTCTCCTCTGAACCACACATCAAAACACAAGGTGAAGGGAATGACCTTGTCAGGGATTCGGAACTACCCAAGAGTAAAGCAGAGCTGTTGGGCTCCACACTACAGCAGTGGACTCTCCTGGCAGGTGATGTTAGGGTTTGCATGCTCCGTGACCGTCAAAGGATCTAGTCCCATCTTCTTCACGGAAGGCCATCTTGTATCGTGTAACAACATTGATGGTGTGATGGCAGCCCTCAACATCATTCACAATGCACATGAGTGGAGACTGTTCATTGATTCATCGAAGACGAGCCTTAAAGCTGTTTTATTGTATAATGGCAATGTTTTGCCATCAATTCCACTTGGTCATGCAGTCCATATGAAGGAAACCTAGGACAACATGAAACAACTTTTGAGGTGCATAAAGCAGCTTTGTGGCGATTTGAAGGTTCTTGCTCTCTTGCTTGGTCTGCAGACTGGATACACAAAGTACTGCTGTTTTCTCTGCGAATGGGATAGTCGTGCAACAGATTCCCACTACATCAAGAAAGGTTGGCCACTCCGACAGTCATTGGAGCCTGGGAGGAACAGTGTTCAGCATGCACCACTTGTTGAATCAAGGAAGATTTTGTTAACACCCTTACACATAAAGCTGGGGCTGATGAAGAACTTTGTCAAAGCCATTGACAAAACACAAGCAGCTTTCAAGTACCTCCGTGGAAAATTCCCAAGGTTAAGTGAAGCTAAGATAAAGGAAGGTGACTTTGTTGGTCCTCAGATTCATGAACTTCGAGATGATGCATTTGACCATGCACTGCGTGGCAAGGAAAAGACGGCATGAAAAGCCTTCCACTTAGTGGCAATACATTTTCTCGGAAACAACAAGGCAGACAACTACAGGTTGTTGGTGGAAAACCTCCTCAAGGCTTACAAAAGCCTTGGTTGCAACTATGTCACTAAAGAGACATTTTTGCACTCTCATCTAGATTTTTCCACCGAACTGCGGGCAGTGGTGACGAGCACAGTGAGCGATTTCACCAGGACATTGCAACAATGGAGAACCGCTATCAGGTCAATTGGAGCCCATCAATGCTGGCAGACTATTGCTGGACAGTGACAGGAGATGCTCCATTTAATGAATACAAGAGACAAGCCAAGAAGTGCCGAGTAGAGACTGAATAGGACTAAACTATGTACAGAATAGTATTTGCCTTTTGTTTCATAATACATTTTAGCTAGATAACCCTTTTGCTGATTTTTAAATTGTTACATAAACAGGAGAGGTGAAATACTATCATGTAAAGCGACCATAAACACAAAAAAGACCTAGGTTTAAAATTGATGATTAAAACTCTGCTATCTACACAATATACATAGACATAAAATGTAAAAACTTAAATATCTTAGAAACAGAAGCCAATCAGTTGTTTTGTCATATTTGAATTGAGCACATCAAAATACATTCTAAATAGCACATTTGATCTCTGAAGCAGACGACCTCTGAAAAATTGTAGCCCAGTGTAAGCCAAGCAACCCCCTCCCTTGCTTTGTGCTGGGTGCCCAGTTGTGGGCTTGTGTGTGTGTGTGTGTTGGAGGGTGTTGTGAGCACACTCCAGTCAGGAAGGGTGGAGTTGTCCAAAGGGCAGGTTGAATCTTTGCAGAGAATTCCTTTCTCCTTTGTGTTAGCTAAGCGTTGCTGTTAAATGTCAGTCGACGGATGCAGCATTTGAAACAATCTGACTCTAACCCCCCTCCCATCTCTGTTGCTGTAGTTCTCACACCCTCTGCTCTTGTCATGTCACCACAAAGCATGGTGTCTTATTCCCATAGCGTCCTGTAGGTTAGACAGGACTTAAGTTTAGAAGGGGAAAACTGAAGCATAACTTCCCAAACCCCTCATTCCCAGCCCCAACCCAGAGCCCGCATCCCTGGCAGACCCTCACACCCCTGCACCCCAACCCTTTACTCCAGCTCTCAGCCTCTCATCCCCAACCCCACACACTGCTCCCCAGACAGAGCCCTTTCACCCCACCCTCTGCTCTACCTCAGACCCCTCCACTCTCCTAAGCCTTCAGCCTCACCCCGCCACACGATCCATCTGCAGAATGAAGTTTGGAATGAGCACCAATAGACAGGTGAGGTGTCACACCTCACCTCCGTATTGGTGCACTCAGCAAAATTCATTCCACACACGGACATAACAAATTAGAGAAACACTGCTCCTGACATTCAAACTCTCTCTCAGATCTTGAATTTCATACATTGACTCATCAGAAGAAAGTGCTCTCAAGTGAGCTACAGACCAACAGTGGTTCAGTGGAATTATTCAGCAAGTATTTTAGAAGACCTAGAACATTAGAAATCATCACCTGCTAAGAGACAATTAATGGAAGAAGCAGCAAGATTAATCCCGTACATTGGATCGGCTGTGACTTCTTTGCCTGATTTGAAAAAGACCAAAAGGACCTGAGTCTCCTCACTCTCAATAGCCCCTGCTCGGCCAATCACCACTGAGACTCTGAGGGCAGGAGGCTGAGGGGTCTCACCAGATGTCCCAAAGGACGGCCCAGGTCACCCTCACAGGGGATCACTCTCAGATCCAGCCCCACCTCTTGGTGAGGACCGCTGCAATGAGAGCAATACCCCTCCCCTGCCGCACTCCACACATCCCTCTTCGGTAGAGGGAGGAAGCTGGGAAAAGGGAAAAAGAAGCAAGAGAAGAGGGGAAAGGAGGAGGAAGAGGAAAAGAGAAACCAAAAAGGACAAACCCCAATGTCCCCAGGGATTCCAACCATCAAAACCTAGGGAGGAAATCAAATTCTGCCACCTGAAGCCAGCGCTGTCTGTGCCTAGAATGCTGCCTGCGCCAGGTGGATCAGACTGAACAGGTTCCAAACGTCTCTGAGCCTCTTACCTTCTCAAAGGGAAGTTTTTTTTCAGCACAATCCATGGTAGGAAAGGAGAAAACTCCAGTGTTTCCTCCTCATGCTCACATCCATGAATCTGAATTCTCTCTCAGCCCTCGAGGAGAGACCTCCCGAAGGAGACTTGCGGCAGCAGCAGAGCCGGGGGCTCTCAGAGACAGACCTGGCCCTGCACCTCTGTCCTGCCCGGCTGATGTCAGGGTCTCTCTCTCTCTGAGGTCACCCCTCCCCACCACCTTTGCCCAATAGGCGCGGTCCTGCAAAGGCCTTTGTGATGTCACTGCCACACCCACCCCTCCCCTCAAAGCTGATGTCCTGCCCTGGCCAGACTCATTGGGTGTTTGAGTTGTTTTCCCTGGATCTGGGGTTGCCAACTTTCTGACCCAACAAAACTGAACACCCTCATCCCGCCCCTTCGCAGAGGTCGGCCCGCTCAATCCATCTCCCTCCGTCGCTCGCTCTCCCCACGCTCACTCACTCGCTCCTTTTCATCGGGCTGAGGTGCTGGGGAGGTCCCTTTCAACTGGGTGTTGTTGGGACAGACCTGGGAAGGAGGCTGCCTGCCAAACACCTTTGAGAGGTGCCGTCCCTCCCTGTCAGAAAATCATCTCCCTCCTTCACTTCAGTGACAGCCTCAATTGTTCCTTATCCCAGCAGTGAGGGTATGGGGTTGTTAAGGTAGACAATTGGGGAGGGTTTCTTTTTGGTGAACAGTAAGGGGTTTCAATAGTGGGGTACAACACAGTAGGATACAATACAGTGGGTAATCAGTTAACACTGAGGTATAAATGTAACAGGTAGCTAGCGATTTCTATGTAAAGGTGTGTCACAGCAGCATATAACCAACTAACAGTTATGGGTAAAATGTGTTAAATAACAAACAATTTCAGGTAAAAATGTGTCACAGTGGTGTAAATGTAGAATGTGAGGGTATCAGAGAGGAAGAAAGTAACCAATGGGGTTTTATGCTAGAGATTTAAACTTAGTGAGACAGAACAAACAGGCTGCAAGCTTAAGCAGCAGAGAGAGTGTAACAAGGTAAAAAGACACAGAGAAGCTGGGCAGGGGATGTTTGCAGTGGGAAGACAGACAATTACAATTATACAGAACACGGCAAAATCTGCTCTCTGAGCTCACTTAACCAAGACTACACAAGTTAAAACACAATGCACCAATTCTCGCAGCCTAACTTCCAAAGTATAATGCTAAACTTAGCAATGGGTGCACCTTATGCTGAGATAGTTCCAGAGGGCTGAGTGGTGTGTGTCAGGACACAGCTCCAAGAGGGGCAGTGACTGCAGCAGTGGATACAGCTGAAAACAGTCAAGGCAAAGCCCACAGGAGCAGAACTTAGCAGCAGCACAAACTTATTTTCAGTGGCAGAGTGCCACGGGGTTTAAGAGAGGTTTTAAAACACAGACCAAGGTTTAGCTTGAGTCTGTGTGCTGAGAGACAGAGCCAGCAGCCAGGATGCAGGGGTTGTTTGTAAGATAGGTTTTAGGACACAGACCAAGGTTTAGCTTGAGTCTGTGTGCTGGGGAGACAGAGCCAGCAGCTAAAATAATAAAATAAAAGTATAGAAAGTCTCACAGAGGGATTCTTACCATCCCCCAAGGCAGCAGCAGAGGCAGAAACAGCAAGCACATCAGAAGGCTCGGTACAGTCTTGATAATCAGGAGATCTCTCAGGCAGCAATTTGTTCTTCGTGGGGGGGGGGTTTAAAAACGGGGATACGCTCAAAAATAAAACGAGAGCAGAGAAAGGACCCCCAGAACCCCTGGTTGATCAGACCAGGCAGCAATGCAAGAACCTTTCTGAAGTCTGTTCAAAAAATGTCTGTTTTTAAAGGCAAACCCTGGCAGCTTCCCGCCAGTTACTCTGATTGGCTCCCCCTCTTACAGGGAGGAGGGAGGCAGAGAAAAAACTGCAGGCAGCCACAGAGGCATGTTTGGACTAGCCCTGAGCCCAGAGGTATGACTCATGCCCAGGATCCTAAAAACACAATAGGTCTTGCAGCTCTGGACAGTGGCCACCCTACACCAAGCCCAGGTTTTAACAAGGTGATACCAGGACTAACCCTTTGAACAGGGCAGTGGTCCCACTTAGCATAAGTGGCCATCCCTTTGAGAAGGGCAATGGCTCTGGTTAGACAACAAGGCCCTCCCTTTGAGAAGGGCAGAGGCCCTGGTAAACAACTTAACAGCCAGGGAGGGGCGGCCATAGAGGAGAACAAGAACAAAATGGAGTAAGGGGACAGCTTTAAGAAACAAAATGGAGCTGTAACAGACAGGATATATTACAGGGTAACAGTGTAATGGAGGACATGGCAGGGCAGTGGCAACAAGGTGCCTTTGGTACTTGTCATTTAAAATCCAATTAGGGAGGGCAATACATGCTGAAGGATTTATCAAAACACAGGGCACAGCCTGTAAAATAAACCCCAACATCCAATCAATACCACATTCCCAAGCATGGGTCCCACAAATTTCTTCCTGCTAGTGTATAATTCTTTGTTTCTCCACCAGGCTGAGTTCTTAATGTCCTTTCTAGTCAGGAATTCCTGGACTTTGGCAATTTCGGTGGAGCAAGTGTCCCTTCTTTTTCCCCGAAACAATCGTGGTAGGGCATCCTACAGGGGAGAGGTTACCAGCACATCACCCTGTCATGGTTTTGCTTCTTGAAGAAAAATCCAAAGGCACAGTAGGTCTGTCAGTGGACAAGGGAGAGGTTACTAGCACTTCACCTTGTCCTTTTTCCCTGCTGTCCAGAAGGCACAGCAAAGCTAGAAGGAGAAATAGGCCAATCATCAGTAGGAGAATCCTCCCAAGGTGGAGGGGTCTTTTTGCAGTGAGAATCATGGGTCCAGGCAGGTAGTCCTTGGCACTTCATGGAAGTGTTGGTGGTTAACAGGACTCAGAAAGGGCCTTTCCAGTGTGGAGCCAGAGCAGTCTTTCGCTGATGGACCTTTACATAGATCCAGGCTCCTGGTTCCAAGGAGTGGCAGGGCTGCTAGGGTCTTTGGGCAGCGCTTCTTTACTTGTGAGAAAAGAAACCTAACTCATTTCATTGATGCCTGGCAGTGTTTGCAGATCTCATAGCTGCTTGGGCACATTCAAGCCCCACCTTTTCTTGGTTTTCAGCTAAGTCTTAGCTGCGAGCAGTGTCCTTGAATGGGGCCAATGTCTTATCTTTAGACTGAGCATACTAGCTATTTTTTTCCCCCAGTTAATTCGTTCTGTTCTTTTTCCTTCTCCCCTTCTTGGCTTCTTTTAACCTACAAAGGAAACTTCCACTCTTCACTCATACACCTTTTCCCAACAATGAACACATAAACATTGCCACTATACAGTACATTAGTCTTATTATTCAATGTATGCCACATATACCCTTCAGTAAAATAACTTTATTACAGAGCTTTGGAGCAACAAGCCAGGACAAGCACACCCACTTTGAGAGTCCACTCAGTACAACCTCTTGTGTCCAATGGCTTCCCACCCTCCCAGCCCTCTGGCTAGAAATCTGAGGTAGCCAGAAGGATCCCATGTGCAATATGGGAGTGGGTTAACTTTTCATGTCCTTGCTTCCAACGACTGTTGGTATGCAAATTTTAACAAGAATTTTTCCAGTTAAAAGATCTGGCCAATGAAGTTTCTTTTTCTTACTTAAGTAAATGTATTAGACTTTAGTATATCACGTTCTCTGATTTATCCAAACACTTTGTATTCCAAAACTCCACCAGAGAGTTTGCCTGTCCCAAGTCAGGGTAAAGGAGGAGGGTTGGGCGTGGGGCTAGCAACTCCACCCTGTAAAAATCAGCTTGCTACAGAAACGCCAACAATAGAGTTAACAGAGACTTTTAGCCTGGAAAAAGAAGGGTCTTCAACTCGAAGATGCATGGCGCTGGGTGGTGAAAGCCACGAGGAAGCCACTAAGCTGATCACCCTTCTTGCAGCCAGGAGGATTACCATCGGCACATGGAACGTGAGGACCATGTACGAGTCAGGAAAGACAGCGCAGGTTGCAGCAGAGATGAGGAGCAACAACCTGACCCTACTAGGCATTAGCGAGACAAGATGGACGCAAGCTGGACAGAGACGACTGTTGACAGGAGAGCTGTTGCTGTATTCAGGACATGAAGAGAGCGACGCACACTACACACAGGGAGTAGGCTTCATGTTGTCCAAGCAGGCACAGAGAGCACTGATTGGTTGGGAGGCACATGGTCCCAGGATCATCACAGCATCCTTCAGAACTAAAATGAAGAGGATTAAGATGAATGTTGTTCAGTGCTACGCTCCAACCAATGACAGTGAAGAGGAGGACAAAGACTACTTTTACAACAGACTCCAGAAAATATTAGAGACTCTCCCAGACAAAGACATTACCATCCTTATGGGAGACTTTAATGCCAAAATTGGACCTGATAACACCGGATACGAACAAGTCATGGGGACCCATGCTCTGGGAGAGATGAGTGAGAATGGAGAGAGATTTGTGGATCTGTGTGCACTTAACAATCTGGTCATAGGAGGCAGCATCTTTCCTCACAAGTGGATCCACAAGAGTACCTGGGTATCGCCAGCAGGCATGACAGAAAACCAGATCGACCATGTCTGCATTAGCAAGAAGTTCAGAAGATCCTTGCAGGACGTTAGAGTTAGAAGAGGAGCAGGCGTGGCGTCCGACCATCACTTAGTGGTGGCCAGATTGAAGCTGAAGCTGAAGAAGAACTGGATAGACGCGTCAGACAGAAGAGCGAAGTACAACGTCAACCTTCTGAAGGACCATAAGACCAAGGAAGATTTTGGATTGACGCTGAAGAATAAGTTTTCAGTACTACAGGATCGGTCTGAGGAAGAGGAAGACAGTGTACTCAACAGATGGCAGAAAGTGAGAGACACACTTAGGTCAGCATGCCAGGAAGTGCTTGGAATTAGAAACACCAGCAGAAAGAGTGGATCACAGCAGAGTCCTTGACAAAGATAGAAGACAGAAAGAAGAAGAAGGCAGCAGTCAACAACAGCAGGACTAGAGCAGCAAAGGCCAAAACTCAAAAAGAGTATGCTGAAGCCCACAGAGCAGTGAAGAGGAATATTAGGAAGGACAAGAGAGATTATGTGGATGGACTGGCAGCAGAAGCAGAGCAGGCAGCATACAGCGGTAACATGAAACAGCTGTGCGATACTACCAAGCGACTGTCTGGAAAGTTCAGCAAGCCAGAACGTCCCGTTAAAGACAAGCAGGAAAGTCTATAACAGGAATAGAACTACAGATGAACAGATGGGCGGAGCACTTTGAGAACTCCTGAACAGACCAGCATCACCAAATCCACCAGACATCGACCCAGCCAACGAGGACCTCCCAATCAATTGCGATAAACCAACCAGAGACGAGATCAGAAAAGCCATCACCATGATGAAGAACAGGAAGGCGGCTGGACCTGGCGATATCCCAGCAGAGGCCCTGAAAGCAGACCTGGATGCCTCAGTGGAAATGCTGTACCCCTCTTTGAGAAAATATGGGAAGAAGAAGTGATTCCGGCTGACTGGAAAGAGGATATCTCATCAAAATCCCCAAGAAAGGAGACCTCAGCAACTGTGCCAACTATAGAGGAATCACACTCCTGTCGGTGCCAGGAAGGTCTTCAACCGAGTCCTCTTAGAGAGAATGAAGGATGCCGTCGATCCACAGCTACGAGATGAACAGGCAGGTTTCGGAAGAACAGATCATGCACGGACCAGATAGCAACGCTCCGCATCATAGTCGAGCAGTCTATGGGTGGAACTCCTCGTTGTACATCAACTTTGTTGACTATGAGAAAGCATTCGATGGCGTGGATCGAGAGACCCTCTGGAAGCTCCTTCGGCACTATGGCATCCCAGCAAAGGTGGTCAACCTGATCAAGAATTCATCTGACGGCATACACTGTAGAGTGATCCATGGAGGGCAGCTCACAAACAGCTTCCAGGTGCAAACCGGAGTCAGACAAGGATGCTTGTTGTCACCACTTCTCTTTCTTCTCGTCATCGATTGGATTATGAAGACATCCACTTACAAGCGTAGGAATGGAATCCAATGGTCATTGTGGACCCAGCTTGATGACCTGGACTTTTCCGACGACCTTGCACTCCTTTCGCACAGTAAACAGCAGATGCAGAGAAGACCAGCGTAGTGGCAGCCACGTCATCACAGGTTGGCCTCAACATCCACAAGGACAAGACCAAGATCCTTAGGATCAATTCCATCAGCAACGACCCAGTCACACTGAATGGAAGCCCCCTGGAAGAAGTACAGTCCTTCACCTACCTAGGTAGCATCATCGACCAGCAGGGTGGCACAGACGCAGACATCAAAGTAAGGATTGGTAAGGCAAGAGCAGCCTTCTTACAGCTCAAGAACATCTGGAGCTCCAGAGAGCTGTCTTTGGCAATAAAGATTCGACTGTTCAACTCCAACGTGAAATCAGTCTTACTGTATGGAGCTGAAACCTGGAGGACAACCAAAACAACCACCAGGAAGATTAACCTTCATTAATAGCTGCCTCAGAAGGATTCTCCAGATCCGCTGGCCAGACACCATCAGTAACATCCACCTCTTGGAGAGGACCCATCAACTCCCAGCAGAGGAAGAAATTAGAAGGAGAAGGTGGGGCTGGATAGGACATACACTACGCAAGCAGCCAACCAACATCACCAGACAGGCACTGCAGTGGAACCCCCAAGGCAAGCGGAAAAGAGGCCGCCCAAGAAATACCTGGCGACGCGACCTTCAGGTTGATAGCAAAAAAATGGGCTATACCTGGAACCAGCTAGAGCGAATGGCCCAGGATAGAAGACTATGGAGATCTGTTGTTGGCGGCCCATACCCCGGTTGGGGTGACGGGCATGAATGAATGAATGAATTTGTATTCCAAGTTGAATAAAACAAGTATCTGCTTTTTTTTTTATTTAACCCTCCTGTTTGATTTTAAACTAGACTATTTGATGAAAATATTAAACACAGCAATTCTGGCCACGAGACAAACCCCACAAGACAGGACATAGAACACAGAACATAATTCCTATTGTGCCAGTAAATGCATGGTACGTTGAATGCTGTTCAGCTGGCAGCAGTTTTCTCTGATTATCTGAAAGACAAAAAAAACAGAGGTCTACCCTTCTGGGCAGTCAGTCATTGCTTAAAAGATACAAATACCCTTGTTGATTTCAGGCAAAAGAGGGGAATTACCCTGTATTTTCTTGTATATGTTTCATAGGCAGCCCAGGTTTCAGTGGCTTCTACCTTATCAGTTAGCTAATTTGCATTAATGGAGATGCTTTCTGGCTTGCTTCTGGATCCAAAGCTATTCACAGCTTAAAGATTCTTACCTTAAAGGGACATAATTAACTTTACCAGAATTTTGATTGCTTTTACTTTTAACTCCTGCTTTCAAACACTGAAAGAAAATATCACTACTTATAGTGGCCCCTTAGAGCCTAATAGGGTTTTAATTACATAGCACTATATACATTTCTTTAGCTAATTCGACTACATTGTTCATAGCCAAATAATTGCAATCAAATAATTTCTTGCCTGGATTTATTTACAAACATTTCAAAGACACCAAGAACTTTCCTCTTGAGCATTTTACAAAGTTCAACTGCTGTTCCTCTAGCAACTACAGAGTTAACTTCTCACTTCTTCCTTAAATCACTTGCTTGTCTCCCAACAGCCAATTTATCAACTCACATCACCATTTCAAGTATCATTTTCAAGTATTTCTCTTCCATTTTGGTGGCAAAGCCCACCAAACATCTCGATGAGATGGACGTGTTCCCAGGGAATGTCTCAATTACAAAGAATCAACATTTCCCAGCTGAAATAAATGTTCTGCTGGAAAACTTTCTTCTTTTTTTTCTTTCAGAAAGGACTTTTGGCTTCAAATTTTATTTTATTTTTAGACTGTGGCTTTTATGTTTTGTGGCACACAAGCAGACAAGTTAGAAAATATAAAATACTGTTGCTGAAAGTTTGCAATATCTTGTCAATTTGTTTATTAAGACCAGAACAACAGTACATAGGAACCCCAAAATCAGAGGGAGAGAACATAGGCTACTGTCTATAACAGAGAGGCACAACTCACTGGGTACCTGCTGATTGACTGCTGCTAAGTCCCAATTTTGTTCTGCCTTACTGAGCTGCCTAGCATGCAAGCACTTACAGAAACCCTTCCCAACATGTAAAGTCACAGTATTCAATTTTAACACAACTGCAAATACACAGAGCATCAATGGAATAAAATTGTCAGACACATAGAAAAACATAAACTCTTGAGCAATAGTCAACATGGTTTCTGTAAAGGAAATCGTGTCTTACTAATCTATTAGAGTTCTTTGAAGGGGTCAACAAATGTGGACAAGGGGGATCAGGTGGACATAGTGTACTTAGATTTCCAGAAAGCCTTTGACAAGGTCCCTCACCAAAGGCTCTTATGTAAATTAAGCTGTCATGGGATAAAAGGAAAGGTCCTTTCATGGATTGAGAGCTAGGTAATAATTGGAGATATACCAATCTCCTAGAACTGGAAGGGACCTTGAAAGGTCATCAAGTCCAGCCCCCTGCCTTCACTAGCAGGACCAATTTTTGCCCTAGATTCCTAAGTGGCCTCCTCAAGGATTGAGCTCACAAGCCTGAGTTTAGCAGGCCAATGCTCAAACCACGGAGCTATCCCTCCCCTGGTTAAAGGACAGGGAACAAAGGGTAGGAATTAATGGTCAATTCTCAGAATGGAGAGGGGTAACTAGTGGTGTTCCCCAAGGGTCAGTCCTAGGACCAATCCTATTCAATTTATTCATAAATGATCTGGAGAAAGGGGTAAACAGTGAGGTGGCAAAGTTTGCAGATGATACTAAACTACTCAAGATAGTTAAGACCAAAGCAGATTGTGAAGAACTTCAAAAAGCTCTCACAAAACTAAGTGATTGGGCAACAAAATGGCAAATGAAATTTAATGTGGATAAATGTAAAGTAATGCACATTGGAAAAAATAACCCCAACTATACATACAACATGATGGGGGCTAATTTAGCTACAACGAGTCAGGAAAAAGATCTTGGAGTTATCGTGGATAGTTCTCTGAAGATGTCCACGCAGTGTGCAGAGGCAGTCAAAAAAGCAAACAGGATGTTAGGAATCATTAAAAAGGGGATAGAGAATAAGACTGAGAATATATTATTGCCCTTATATAAATCCATGGTACGCCCACACCTCGAATACTGTGTACAGATGTGGTCTCCTCACCTCAAAAAGGATATGCTAGCACTAGAAAGGTTCAGAAAGAGCAACTAAAATGATTAGGGGTTTAGAGAGGGTCCCATATGAGGAAAGATTAAAGAGGCTAGGACTCTTCAGTTTGGAAAAGAGAAGACTAAGGGGACATGATAGAGTTATATAAAATCATGAGTGATGTTGAGAAAGTGGATAAGGAAAAGTTATTTACTTATTCCCATAATACAAGAACTAGGGTCACCAAATGAAATTAATAGGCAGCAGGTTTAAAACAAATAAAGGAAGTTCTTCTTCACGCAGTGTACAGTCAACTTGTGGAACTCCTTACCTGAGGAGGTTGTGAAGGCTAGGACTATAACAATGTTTAAAAGGGGACTGGATACATTCATGGTGGCTAAGTCCATAAATGGCTATTAGCCAGGATGGGTAAGAATGGTGTCCCTAGCCTCTGTTCGTCAGAGGATGGAGATGGATGGCAGGAGAGAGATCACTTGATCATTGCCTGTTAGGTTCACTCCCTCAGGGGCACCTGGCATTGGCCACTGTCGGTAGACAGATACTGGGCTAGATGGACCTTTGGTCTGACCCGGTCTGACCTTTCTTATGTTCTTAACATTTTCTGTTGTACAAGGTCTCTCCTTTTTTGGAACCCTTGTTTCTAAAAAAGCCATGCGAGACTTGAATCAAATTTCAGTGACTAATTATCATGTGTGTGGCATCATCATTAATGCGTGTTCTATGTAGTTAGGTTATTGTCTTCTTTAGGAAATTTGGGGAAACAGGAGCCCTGGGAAACCCTGTTCCCCTCATACACACTGCACATTTGCTGCTACCTGGTGCTGGCTGAGCAGTAGCATTGTGACATCAGAGAGGATCCACCACTCAGCACCCCGTCCCTCCAGTTCATTTGCAGCCCAGCTCAGCCCCGGTCCCTTTCGCCAGCTGGGGCCGGGCAGCTCCCCTGCGCTGCGATCCAGCACCGGGCACCGCGGAGCACCGGGCAGGCTGTGCAGGGTGGGGAGGGATACTCGCATTGCTGACACCTGCCTGCCTCAGGGCTTTCTCCGTGCCCGCCGCGAGGATCGCGAGGGAGGGCAGCAGCGTGCCGCTGAGAGCCGTGTCCAATTGGCCGGGTGGCTGCCTGCAGACAGCACGGGGGAGAGAACCAGACAGCCCTGTAACGCCGCCGCTGCTCGGGACCCGGATCCACGCTGCTGTGCCACCGAGACCCATCAAGTGCCACGGGAGCGGGGGACACACACCCCACCCCATGGAAGTGTCAGGGGCTGCTCGGGCTGGGAGCCCGGCGGAGAGTCCAGCTGGGGAGAGGCTCAAAGGGGGGGGGGTAAAAACGTTGCACCAAAAATATGAAAAAGTTGCCAGACAAAAACCCTTTAATTACAGCTCGGACGGGCCCCTCCGGAGCAGGGGCGGGGCCAGCCGCGGTCCGCCGCAGGGCAGCAGCAGCAGCAGGAGCAGGAGCGGGCGGCGCGAGACGGCTCCCGGGGATTCCCTGCTCGCGCCGCTGCCGGGGGGAGCCGCCGCTGCTGCGAGCTGGTGCGCGGGGTGGAGGGGTGTCCTCGCGGGCGGGGCTCGCGCCCAGAGCGCTGACACTGTCCGTTCGGAACTGTCACGCCGCGCGGCCGGGCCGCCCCACTTGTGACGTCACCGCCCTCTGCCCCCTCCCCCCCCGCCCACCCAGCGTGGTCACCGGGGCTCGCACTGTCGCCGCGGCAACCACCAAAACAAACGTTCTCCGCACGTGGGGCGGGAGGGGTAAGGATGGGCCGTGACGCAAACAAAGCAGCTGGCTGGCAGCGCGCGGCAATGACGTCACCGAGGAGGAGTCCGCGACGCAGGGCGGCTCCTCCCCGCCCCGCTCGCGGGCAGCGACCCAGCGCCTCGCGCACCTGTGCTGGAGGAGGCGGCGGCGGATGCAGGGACGGGACGGAGGGGCAGGGACGGATGGAGACAGGGGACAGGACAGAGGACAGGGCTGGGGATGCAGGGACGGGACGGAGGGGACGAAGGGGCAGGGACGGATGGAGACAGGACAGGACAGAGGACAGGGCTGGGGATGCAGGGATGGGACGGAGGGGACGAAGGGGCAGGGACGGATGGACAGAGGGGACGACAGAGAGGACAAGGATGGAGAGACGCAGGAAGGGAGTGAAGGATGGATGGAGCGGGAGGGTGACCAGATCGCAGCGTGAACTATCAGGCCACGTTGGTGGAGCTGGGGAGACAGACAGACACAGGTGCGCAGCCCGTTTGGGAGCCAGAGGCACACTGGTCCGCCTGGCCGTGTGCTACCAGCGTGCCCTTTCCTATGTGCCCTAAGGCATTCCTATGTTATTCCATAACATTCCTATGTGCCATAACATTCTTATGTGCTGAATAAGAGCACATAACATTCCTGTGTTCCCCTCCCAGCACCAGGAGGGTGTGTGTGTGCCCTTTCCTATTCTTATGTGCTGATCAGTACTGTGGTAGCAGAACTGAAACTGAAAAGGTAGCAGGCAGGACTATGCACAAGAGAAAGGGATGTAGACCTGCCCTTTGTACCCTGCAGGACCTGTGGTCACAGGCCCTTCCTAATTTGGGGAACCAAGGAATATAAAAGTAATCTCTTGTAAATTGAACCAATGTTGTCTGACTGCTAGAGTTGGAATCTTGATACTAATTTTCCTAATGATTGTAAGTTATTTACAGTCACCTGGCTGGCCTTTGAGGACTGACAAATCACAGCCAAGCTCTTTGATTTTTGGGAAGGCCCCAGATCATTTTGCAGCTGGAGTGGGCAGCACCACTCAGGCTACCGTTGATACACTAGGACTATCACAAGTTCTTCTGCTGAGCATCCAGCATGACGTTTGACCACAAAAGGGGCAGACAAATAGAAGAGGCAATATAGTATGTAGTGGGCTCAGGGATGAGAACAAAGGACTAATCCTAGCGTTGACACTGGCTCCCACTGTGGCCCTGGTCAAATCACATAGGCCAAAATTTCCATACTTGAGTGCCTATAGTTATGTACCTAAATCATTGACTTTAATAGGGTATTAGAGCAGTGGAAGCTACTCCAGCCATTGATCTTTTCCCATTTTGCAAAATGATGATCTACAGTGCATCATTGTGTCCCCCCTTGCAGGATTCCCAGCACCCACGTGTTACTCATGTGGGTATTGAACATAAAATTTTCCCCATGCAAAAATACATTTTGTTTTCAAACAATCCAAGGACTTAGTTGACACGGAGAATTTTTTTAGAAAAAGGGCAAAATAGCTTGACATTTCAAAAGAAATCACTGTTTAATTTTCTTTATAGTTCAAACATTATTTTAAAGGAGTTGAACTCAGATGTTCCTGAGGTTTAACAATGACTTGTATACATAGCTCCCAGAATGGAACCTGTGCAAACAAAAAATAAACAATAATAGTGTCTTTTAAATTCACTGTATTTTTAAAGACACACAGAGGAGAATCAGCCAGGCTGATTCATTGTATTTACCCTGTGCTGATGAAGGAATTAGAGACAATAACAGAGCTTGACAAAACCAGCTAAAGCCACCAAACCAACTGGAGGGTTAAATCTATCAATCAGCAGTAAATATGAAATATAGGGGGGTGGGATCAGGGCGATGCCCTGGGGAGAAGCCCAGAGAACTCCTCTTCCCCAATTGTCAGAAGAGGGAAGGTGCTGGGATTTTTATCCAAATGCCCTCCCTGAGTCCTGTTTAGAGATTCAGGTTCTTTAACATTATAGCTGTCCCAAGTTTGCATAGTGCAATGCTTGAATTTACATGAAGAGAAAGTAGAGAGTAAGTAGTAAAGTTCTTCCAATTTTAAACTAGATGTATATTAAATTAAATCTGTGCTAATTAATCAGATGCATAAAAGTATTTAAGACAACAGCTCAGCCCCTCTCACCCACCCTCTCTCCATCACCATTGTCAACTTTCTCTGGATGTGTTTTTATGGATAAACTGAACTGATCTGACTGGCTGAATCAAACAATAAGTTGTTCTAAACGAATCACGATGCTTCAGGTCAATAACTGTTTGGGAAACATCTGTTACGTTACTGCTTCAACATTCAGCTGAGAAAATTATTAGATATATATTCTGATAATTTGAACAGAAACAAAGTCATCGTAACAGAACATTGAGAGAGGATCAAAGCCTTAGGTTTTGAAAATAAATATCACACGTCAACATTTTTTCCATAAATGCTTGGCAGCGGAGACCATTATCCTAAGATAACATTCTCCAGCAGAGAGATGATCTCTTAATTAGAGCAATATGTAAACTACTTTAGGATGCTTGATATAAATCCTGCAAACTGATTCATTGATACTTTTACTAAGATGAATTTTGATATCATGGGATGAAATCCTGGCCCCACTGCCACACCCCTCCCTTGCTGGGCTAATGTCCTGCCCTGGCCAGGCACTTTGGAGGTTTGAGCTACTCCTGTGGATCACCCCACTCAAGGAGCGTTCGTTCTAGGAAGCAAGCCGGCTAGACAGGAAAACATCAGGCGCTGCTGCTCCCAATGCTACACTCAGTTTTTCAGAAATTAGTCGACTTTATGGCCAGAAGAGACCATTAGAGCATCTAATCTGACCCCTGCATATCACAGGCCTCCTGTATGCAGGCCCGCCCAGAGGGGGCAAATGGGGCAATTGCCCCAGGCCCAGCAGGGAGCCCCACGAGAGTTTTCGGGGCCCCTGGGCAGGGTCCTTCACTCGCTCCGGGGCCCTGGAAAACTCTCATGGGACCAGGCCCCAGAGCTTCTTCGCTCCCGGTCTTTGCCTGCCAGGGGTCCTTCCTCTCTGGGACAGAAGGACACCCCCCACCACCACCGAATTACCGCGAGCGGAACCTGCGCCGGAGTGCAGCGGGTCTTCGGCGGGGGTCCTTCGTTCGGGACCCGCCACTGAAGTGCCCCAAAGGCCCGTGGTGGGGCTGCACTTCGAGGCGGGTCCCGCCGGCGGTAATTCGGCGGTGGGGGCCCCGCTGTGGGTCTTTGGGGCACTTTGGCAGCGGGTCCCGGGCGGAAGGACTCTCCGCCGCTAACTTACCGCCAAGCGGGGCCCCCGCCACCGAAGACCCTGGACCCCGGAATCCTCTGGGCGGCCCTCGATTTAACAGGGGTTTGTTTCAACTTATTGCCCGATTAAAATCTATGGCTAAAGGCAGCCACTGTTGTTAGTACTTGTACCTGTGTTTGGTGCCACCTCCTTTCCCTTTGGCCTTGTAGTTGACCAAGGGCAAAGCTGAACATCTCCTCAGATACCAGGGAGTGTTTATGTCCATTCCTGCGAGCTACACCGGGGTTTGATGTTGCTGCTTTCAATCCTCTGGCTCTGCCGGGATAAGGAACAATTCAGGCTGTCACTGAACTGAAGGAGGAAGATCAGTTTTTGACAGGGAGAGGGACGCCTCCTCTTAAAGGTGTTTGGCTGGCTGGCAGTCCTGATCCCCAGATCTCGCCCGTGGGGCTCCAGCAGTTTGGGGACCGGATCTCTCCCTTGGCCCCACCTGCTGCCTCCAGGCGCTCCTCCCCAGGGGCCCCAGCAGTGCAGCACAGCTGAGCAGCATCTGCCTGCTCGCTCCAGTGGCTGTCGGCCCCTCCCCATGGCAGGGCAGGGTGGGGCTGGGCCTCCATGCGCTGCCCCACCCGAGCCCCTGCAGCCAATGGGACACTGCGGGGTGATGCCCGGGGCAGCAGAACGTTGAGGCCCCAGCCCACCCCACCTTGGAGACCCAGGTAGCGCCTGACTCCCTCCCAGAGCCTGCACCACCACCCCTCCCCACATACCCCCTCCTCCTGCAAACTCCTCCCAGAGCCTGCAGCCCGGTCCACACACACCTGCCCCAACTCCCTCCACAGCCTGCACCCTCTCCCTCCACACACCCTCCTGCCCACCTAATCTCCCTCCCAGATCCTGCCCCCCCACCCCTCCTCCTGTTCCCCCTACTCCCTCCCCCACCCCAGAGCCTGCACCCAACACCCAAACTCCCAGAGCCGTACAAGGAATTTGTGTGCCCGAGGCAGAGGCCAGCTCAGGCTCTTTGGCTGCGGGTCCTTGATCCCTGTCGGAGGAAGGACCTGCCACTGAATTGCCACCGCCGCTTCATTCATCCTTCGGTGGCAATTCAGCAGTGGGTCCCTGAGTCCCTCTCGGAGGTAAGGACCCACTGACGAACTGCCGCCGAAGAAGTGGCAGCGGGCGCCTCTGATCGGGGTAGAGCTGCGCCCCTCCACTTTCTGCATCCGAGGCAAGGGCCTCACTCGCCTCGCCCATGTTACGGTGCTGCAAACTCCAGCCCAGAGCCTGCACCCCAGAACCCCACCCCCACCCAAACTCCCTTCCAGAGACCAGCCTCTCACCCCTTCTGCACCCAAACTCCCCCAGAGGCTGCACCCTCCTGCACCCCAATCCCCAGCCCCAGCCCAGGGCCTGCACCTAGACCTCCTCCCCTCACCCAAACTCCCTCCCAGAGCCTTAGGTAGGTGGGGTGGAGTTTTGGGGGCTGGTTCTGGGCAGTATGAGTGACATTATTGGCCCACTGGGAGGATTGGAGGACTGGCCTGGCCTAAGGTAAATTGAGGTTGAGACCCTGCTTTAAGGGATTGGAGCAATGCTGGAGAGACTGACGGGCAGGGAGCTGGGAGCTGTGTGTGCTCCAAGGAGAGTTGTTGTGCTCTGGTGACACAGAGCGGGGGTGGGAGTTTGTAAGCTGTGGTGTTTGTATAGAGATAAAGTTTACTAACCCCAGGTTAAAAACTGTTCCTGCTCTGGGCTATACAGGATGTTCTCTGTTGAGAGTATAGCTCAGTGGGTGAATGTTTCCCTGTAGGGTAATGGGTTCCTAGTTCCACTCCAAATGAGTCCCTTAAAGAAACTTTTTCAAATGAAAATCGATTTCAACACCCATCTCAGTATGTTCAGGAGTTCGCTGAAGTTGAGGGGGCTTGAAATGAATTTAAACACTATTTTCCTATGCAAATGAATAAAGACCTAGCAGAGCTGCCCAGCAGCTGAATTCAGTTCAGTCCTCAGCGTCTCTAAGAGGACACTCGGTAGCTGAGGCATGTGGGACACCTCTGGGATGATGACAGGAGAAAAAATGCTGGATTCAATGAAAGCTGAGACCATAGGAGGAGAAGGTGAATGGCAACACCACACATAGTCATAACACTCAGACACGGGGCTTCACTGTCACTACCCTGTGTTTTCCATCATTTATATCCAGGGTGAAAGTAACTTACAGGACTTACCGGTACTGCCGGAGTCCCGAGGGGCGTGGCCTCATCCAGAAGGGCGTGGCCTCATCTGGAAGGGCGTGGCCTCTCAAGATTTAAAGGCCCTGGAGTACCAGCTGTGGCTGGGAGACCAAGGGCCTTTAAATGAACCAGGGCCTCCCAGCTGCAGAGGTAGCCCTTTAAATTCTGGCCCCAGCCCAGCCACCAGAGCCGCGGCCGGGATTCAAAGGGCTCTGGGCTGACCGCAGCCGCAGCAGCCCAGAGCCCTTTAAATCTGGCCCCAGCCTGGCCGCCGGAGCCGCGGGTGGGGGGTTTAAAGGGCTCTGGGCTGCCAGCTGTGGCGGGGAGCCTAGAGCCCTTTCAATCCCCACAGCAAAAGCCGGTGCAGTCCGGCCGCGTATTGGCTCTTGCCGCTATGCCGTACCAGCTTGTACCAGCTTACTTTCACCTCTGTTTCTATCCTAAGGAACACACCTCCCCTCCCCACGCACTGTCACACACAACCTTCTCCTTGAGCCCCATCAGCCCTCCCCACACACGCCACGGGACACAGCCTCTCGGTGACTCACCCGATGGGGCTTGTCTCTGCATCTCCCCAACAGGGGGCACGGAGCCAGAAAGGGCCACAGGAGACCAGTGGAGCTAGGCAGGGATAGAAAGACTTCCCCTCCCTTTCCTTCCCCTCCTGAGTCCCGTTAATCTCACCCATCAGATGCTCCAGCACCAGGTGGGCTCAAAGCACCAACCTTCCCTGAGCAACGGAAGGGGAACCAGCTCTTTCACATGGAAGGAGGCTCCCCACCTCTGCTGCTGCCATTCTGCAGCCTTTCATATGGATTTGTATTAGCTAATGCAACCCCCCCACTCCTCTAATCCAGCCATGAAACATGGAGACAAGCTCCTGAAAGCAGGGCCCAGTGGTGCAATGGGTTAGTGCCCAGGACTTACAGAGCAGTGCTGAGTGGAGTGATGCTGAGGTTGTGAGTTCAAACCTCACCTGCAGCCCTAGTTTCCTTTAAGCAAATGGCTTCTGCCAATCAGTTTGCCCTGCAGAAAATACAATTCCTGCTCAGAAGACACTGAGGTCCCCTTGCTTTACAGAGAGGCAGGGCAGATTCCACAGATCTACCAGGCTCTGCCCTCCACCAGCTGCCTGTGTCAGGAGGGTCAGGCAGAGCCCAGAGCACTGCCCTGACTCCCCCTCAGTCTTTGCTCCCCAAACCACCTGTGTGCTCACCCACTTCGCTGTGAGACTCAAACCCTGCCTGGCTTGCTGTATGCTGGTGTGGTTTTCATCTGTCACGTTGATGTGCATGTGGGTCCTGTGTGATTTTGGTGGATGTCTTGCATAGTTCTGTGTGCATGGATGTGTGTATGATTTTGCATTAATATTGTTTTTTGCTTTGTATTCTTTTGATATGTGGGTTTTGTGTTTCCTGTTGTGGGCTTTTGCTGTATTTTTGGTGTGGATTTGTTCTTTCTATATTTTGTGAGGTTTTCCTTTTTGTGTATATGGCTCTGTGTGCTGTGTGGGTTTGGTTTTTGTTATGTCTGTGTGGGCCTGTGCAGTGTGTGATTTTCTCATTCTCTGTGTGCGTGTTTGTCTCTCTGTTTGTATCTTCATGTGTAAATTCACTGGAACTTTTCAAAATCTGCACAGCTTTGCCAATTTTCACCAGGAATTTTCTCCATTAACAAATTCTCACTTGTTCCCTACCCGTTGGTTGTTCCCTACCCGTTGGTGACCATTGCCCCAGGGGCCTGTCAGTCTCAGGGTCCTGATTTCCCATTGGCCCTTCCCCCTTCTATTGGGACTGGGAACTAGCCAACCAAACCCCACTAAGTTTTAGTAAAGGGCCAACAGTCCCTTACACAAGCCAGCCCTGTGAGAGTCTCCAATGTCCCGAGAGACCAATACAAGCTGGTCCCATGGTGTAAAGGGCAGCACTCAGGACTCTGAATCCTGCAATCTGAGTTCAAATCTCAGTGGGACCTTGTGTTAGCTGGTGGTAAAGATCTGGTGCTCAAAGTGCTTTCCTGTCTCCAGCTATACAAAAGTGGGTCATTTCCCTCCTGCTGGTTAACTCCTTTTCCCCACCAGAGCCAGGTCTTTGGTGGGGGTTTAGAAAGTGGCTCTGGTGGTTGGGATTCTCACTGCTTCACCTGATGCCCACAAGTCTGGTGCTTGTAGCCACACTTTTCCTCTTGCTCACATGGCACTTGAAGAAAGCAGTGCCAGGGCCAGGCTTGATAGGCAGGAGGAGGCAGAGTCCCAGGCTGGAGCCCAGCACACCTCTCCTCCTCTGGGCACCTGGAGCAGAGGCGGCTGGTGCTGACAGCTCGAGGGAAGGCTTATAAGCCACAGAGCGACTGAGGGCAGGGCTAGACGAGGCAGGACCATGCCTATGTGTGGCCAGCAGACAGGCAACAAGACTCCCGGCCAGCCTGCTCCCTGCCATGCCAAACCCCCACTGAAGGCCACCCGCAGACCACCATGCGGGGTGGCTGCTGATGCTCTGTGTCCAACATCAGTAGACGGTAGGAAAGCAGGGCCAGCCCCCCTGGTGGGGCCTCTTACCGTTCCCATACTCCATGCTCACTTTTGCAGTGGGGCAGGAGATGTTATCCCAGAGGCTTTTCTCCAGCTGGTGAGAAGCAGAGAAACATCCAGGCTCCCAAGGCGCTATGTAGCAACCCCCCTCAAGCACAGGGACAGAGGGAAACTGCTCCACACGCTAGCCCGGGCAGCCGTCCATTTCCTTTGGGAATTCAGGAATAGCAAAGGCTAGACTGGAAGCACCTGGGGCTCATGCCCCAGCCTTTGTGACATCCAACCCCCAACTCCTTCCCGGGGCTCTAGCTGAAGGCAGAGCATTGGCCTGAGCGGCCAAGAAGAGGTTCCAGATTTGAAAGGAGCAGGACTTTCAGCACGAAGGTAAAACTGCATCAACACAACCACAAAGGGACTTGACCCCTCAAGTTCTTAATTCAAAGTCAGGCACCTTATCCGTTAAGCCATGCGGGCGCCTACTTCATGCACTTCTTTGGAAAAGGTGGACACTGTGGGTACGTCTACACTACGGGACTATTCCGAATTTGCATAAACCGGTTTTGTAAAACAGATTTTATAAAATCAGTGCGTGACCACACTAAACACATTAAATCGGTGGTGTGCGTCCATGGTCCGAGGCTAGCGTCGATTTCTGGAGCGTTGCACTGTGGGTAGCTATCCCGTAGCTATCCCATAGTTCCCACAGCCTCCCCCGCCCCTTGGCATTTCCGGGTTGAGATCCCAGTGCCTGATGGGGCAAAAATCATTTTCGCGGGTGGTTCTGGGTACAGCCTCACCCCTCCCTCCCTCCCTGACAGCGGCAGACAACCGTTTCGCGCCTTTTTTGCTTGGTGAACCGTGCAGACGCCATAGCACAGCAAGCATGGACCCTGCTCAGCTCCATACCGCAATCGTGGATGTTTTAAACACCTCGCGCACTCTCGTGCAGTATATGCTGAACCAGGACCTTCGAACCGAGGCGAGTAAGAGGCGGATACGGCAGCGGCGATGACAGTGATGAGGACGTGGACACAGAATTATCTCAAACCGCGGGCCCGGCGCTTTGGAGATCCTGATGGTAATGGGGCAGATTCTATCCATTGAACGCCGATTTTGGGCCGGAAACAAGCACTGACTGGTGGGACCGCATTGTGTTGCAGGTGTGGGACGATTCCCAGTGGCTGCGAAACTTTCGCATGCGTAAGGGCACTTTCATGGAACTTTGTGACTTGCTTGCCCCTGCCCTGAAACGCCATAATACCAAGATGAGCAGCCCTCACAGTAGAGAAGCGAGTGGCGATAGCCCTGTGGAAGCTTGCAACGCCAGACAGCTACCGGTCAGTCGGGAATCAATTTGGAGTTGGAAAATCTACTGTGGGGGCTGCTGTGATGCAAGTAGCCAAAGCAATCACTAAGCTGCTGCTACGAAAGGTTGTGACTCTGGGAAACGTGCAGGCCATAGTGGATGGCTTTGCTGCAATGGGATTCCCTAACTGTGGGGGGGCGATAGATGGAACCCATATCCCTATCTTGGCACCGCAGCACCAGGGCACCCAGTACGTAAACCGGAAGGGGTACTTTTCAATGGTGCTGCAAGCACTGGTGGATCACAAGGGACGTTTCACAAACATCCACGCGGGATGGCCAGGGAGGGTTCATGACGCTCGCGTATTCAGAAGCACTACTCTGTTTAAAGGGCTGCAGCAAGGGACTTACTTCCCAGACTAGAAAATAACAGTTGGGGATGTTGAAATGCCTGTCGTTATCCTGGGGGACCCAGCCTACCCCTTGATGCCATGGCTCATGAAGCCATACACAGGCAGCCTGGACAGTGGTCAGGATCTGTTCAATTACAGGCTGAGCAAGTGCAGAATGGTGGTGGAATGTGCATTTGGCCGTTTAAAGGCTCGCTGGCGCACATTACTGACTCGCTCAGACCTCAGCCAAACCAATGTCCCCTATGTTATTGCTGCTTGCTGTATTCTCCACAATCTCTGTGAGAGTAAGGGGGAGACCTTTATGGCGGGGTGGGAGGCTGAGGCAAATCACCTGGCCGCTGATTACGCGCAGCCAGACACCAGGGAGATTAGAAGAGCACACCAGGAAGCGGTGCGAGCTTTGAAAACGAGCTTCATCAATGGCCAGGGTACAGTGTGACTGCTGTGTTTGTTGATGAACACCCAACCCCCTTGATTGACTCAGTCCCTGTAAGCAACTCCCCTCCCCTTCAGTACAGCTTACTTATGCAAATAAAGTCACTCTCATTTAAAAGCATGAATTCTTTATTGATTCATTATAAAAGAGGAGAGAAGTAAGGGTGTGCTTTGGGAGGAGGAAAGGAGGGATGGAGAAGGCCATTAAAAAAATTCAGAGTAACGGCATCCTTCTGGTTGGGCTGTCCACGGGGTGGAGTGGGCGGGTGCAGAGCCTCCCCACGCGTTCTTACACGTCTGGGTGAGGAGGCTAAGGAACATGGTGAGGGGGGAGGGTGGTTATACAGGGGCTGCAGCGGCACTCTGTGATCCTGCTGCCGTTCCTGAAGCTCCACAAGACGCCGGAGCATGTCAGTTTGATCACGCAGCAGCCCCAGAGTTGCATCCCGCCACCGCTGATCTTCCTGCCGCCACCGCTGATTTTCCTGCCGGTCTTCCTGCCGCCACCTCTCATCTCGGTTGTCCCTCCTGTCCTCACGTTCACTGGCCTCTTTCCTGTAATTTGAAACCACGTCCTTCCACTCATTCAGATGAGCTCTTTCATTGCGTGTAACTTCCATAATATCCGAGAACATCTCATCTCGCGTCTTCTTTTCCTCCGCCTTATCTGTGCTAGCCTTTGGGATGGAGGAGGGACGCTTGAAAAATTTGCAGCTGCATGAGGAGATAAATATTTAGAAAGATACATTTTACAGAACAATGGTTATACTGTTTCACAGTGAACATCACTATTCACCTAGCACATGTGATTTCCCTACAAGGTCGCATGTTTCATCTTAAGAGTGACCGCTTGCAGCTCTGGGTTTACAGATCTCACAGACACATCAGGTCAGGCATCAGAATTCAGCTTGCATGCGGCCATGGTAAGCCACTGTCTCAGTGATTTACCCCTCCCCCAACGCATGGCTAATACCACGCTAGCTCCTGCTAATCAACAACCTTCCCCTCCCCCACCCACGGTGACCAAACAGAAAAGATCATCGGCATTTCACTCCTCCCCTCCCCCCGCTTCGCTACGTGCAGGAAAGTGTTTTTTTTAAGCTGCTGCATTCCACGAAACCAGTAGAAAAATGGCCACCCCCCTTACTTAAATTCCTGATTTTTAACCAGGTTATCTGAACGATATCACTTTGCTGAGGATAACAGAACAAGATAAGAGCGGATGCTTCTTGAATGCCAGCAGTCCCGGGACCATACGCTGCGATGCTTTGCCATGCAATGATACCTGATTACTTGCTACATGCATGGCATGGTAAAGTGTCCTACCATGGTGGGCGGAACAAGGATGCCTTGCCCAGAAACCTTCTGCAAAGGCTTCTGGAGTACCTACAGGAGCGCTTCATCGAGATGTCCCTGGAGGATTTCCTCTCAATCCCGGACATGTTAACAAACTTTTCTAAGTAACTATACTGTCTGCGAATGCATCCCAAGTCCTCTGGGCAAATCAATCATTAAAAAAGGCTTGCTTAAAAAACACTGTTTGCTATTTGCAAAGGTACACTCACCAGAGCTCCCTTCCAGGGCGTCATTCTCTGGAATAGTTGATTGTGAGGGCTGGGAGCAGGGTAATTCCGTCAGGGTGATAAAAAGCTCCTGGCTGCTGGGGTTCACGGAGTGCTGTGTGCTCTCTGCGAGGTCTTCCTCTTCTTCTTCCTCTTCATCTTCCCCATCTGCATAATCCTCAGACATGGCAGAGATTACAACCCCCACCTCGGAATCCACGGTCAGGGGTGGGGTACTTGTGGCGCAGCCCCTAAAATTGCATGCAGCTCATCATAGAAGCGGCATGTTTTTCGACCTGCCCTGGACCTTCCGTTTGCTTCTTTGGTTTTCTGGTAGGCTTGTCTGAGCTCCTTAACTTTCACTCTGCACTGCACGGAGTCCCTGCTGTGGCCTTTAGCCGTCATAGCCTTAGAAATTCTTTCAAATACTTTTTCATTTCGTCTTTTGGAACGCAGTTCTGTTAGCACTGAATCCTCTCCCCATATAGCGATCAGATCCAGTACCTCCCGAGCGGTCCATGCTGGGGCTCTTTTTCGATTCTCAGGAGACTGCATTGTTAACTGTGCTGATGAGCTGTGCGTGGTCACCTGTGATGATGAGCTCTCCACGCTGTCGAAGCAGGAAATGAATTTCAAAAGTTCGCGGGGCTTTTCCTGTCTACCTGGCCAGTGCATCCGAGTTGAGAATGCTGTCCAGAGCGGTCAGTGGTGCACTGTGGGATAGCTCCCGGAGGCCAATACCGTCGATTGCGGCCACACTAACCCTATTCCGATATGTTAATACCGATATTAGCGCTACTCCTCTCGTCGGGCAGGAGTACAGAAACCGATTTAAAGAGCCATTAAAATCGATATAAGGTGCCTCCTAGTGTGGGACGGTTGTGGCGTTAAATCAGTTTTACGCTCGTAAAACCGATTTAAACGCCTAGTGTAGACCAGGCCTGTGTTTCTTGGGTCACCTATTGAGGGGCGAGACTCTCTGGCACAAGAAGTCGAGTTCCCAGTGAGATGTGAGACTTAATTATACGGGGCCAGGTGCAGGGCTTTGACAGGGAGGCTCAGGCATGGGGGATTGGGGTGCAGCGGACGGACCGGCTGTCTAGCTGTGGAGATTTAGTCGCACTGAGGCACAGGAGGGAGGAGGAGGAGGAATCCTGCTGACAGGCAGTGGCTGTGCAGAAAGAGGAGGAGTTCTGGGGACTTTCTTTTGCCTCTCTTTTGCCTGCCTGCTCACTCCTGTGGTGAACGGTGAAGATGCTCTTAACAAGCCCAGGTCGCTCAGTTGGTAGAGCATCAGGCTTTTAATCTGAGGGGCCAGGGTTCAAGCCCCTGTCTGCGTGCTCAGCTTTTAAGTTGCCTTGTGTTCCAGGAGCCAAATTCTGTTTACAGCCACATGCGGATTCCCAGAAGCTGTGGCCATTTCCTGGAAAGGCTCCTTTCCTTAGCGATCAGGAGAGAGGTCACATCCACAGGAGCAGGTGTAGAAAGCACAGTCTCTGGCTGCCAGGAAGCGGTGTGCCAACATAGTGTTCTCTACAATGGCGTTTAGATCGGGATAATTTACGTGGCTCAGCACCCCCAGTTCCAGCACCTCTGCCCAGGCAGCTCCCCCAGCCTGACACACACACACAGCCCCTGCATCCTCCTCAGCCCAGAGGTGAGCCCCCAGCTGAGTGGGGAATCAGAACCCCCCGAAATTACCCTGGGACCAGCATGATCTGCCTCCGCCCTGCCCTGCTCTGCATGTATTCGGAGTGAGTCGGTTTCCCTGTCCTGCCATGTGTCTCTTCTCCTCCCCAGTTCCTTCCAAACCACCCCATTTCCCCTGCACCCCGGGCTGGGTCTCTGCCAACCCCCCGTCTCCCCACCGGCCCCCCAAATCTCCCGGCCCCAACCGGTCGATAGGGCTGGATCCCTCCCTCCCCCCTTCTCCCCTCAGTTCCTGCCTCTGGGGGTCTATGGAGATGGGTCTCTCCCCCGCCATCCCCTCTCCTGCCCCCCCATATCCCGCTGCCCCTATGGGTCTATGGGGCTGGGTCTCTCCCCTCATCCCCTTCCCCAATATCTCCCTGCCCCAGGCTGTGACGTGCTATGACGTGTGCTGGGGCTGTGCCGTGTGCTGGGGCCAGGGCCGGCTCCAGGGTTTTTGCCGCCCCAAGCGGCAGGAAAAAAAAAATCTGTGATCACAATCGGCGGCAGCTCCACTGCACCACTTTCTTCTTCAGCAGCAATTCAGTGGCAGGTCCTTCCCTCCAAGAGGGACCCACTGCCGAATTGCTGCCAAAGACTCCGACATGCCGCCCCTTCCCCTGGGCTGCCCCAAGCACCTGCTTGCTGAGCTGGTGCCTGGAGCCGGCCCTGGCTGGGGCTGTGACGTGCTGGGACCTGCTCACTCCCCGAGGGCAACTCACTCACTTGAAACCAGCAGGACAGAAGGTGTCACGTGTCCATGGGCGGGGTTATGCAGATGAGCAGTGTCTGGCGGCAGTAGGGAGAGCAGCGAGATGAACCGAAGGAGCCGGCGGAGAAAATTCTCTGCGTGTGGACAGAATTCCACCAGTTTTCTCTGTGTTGGGGGTGGGGGCAGATTTCTTGATATCACAGCCCCTGGGAGGGTTTGAATCATAAGTCCAAAGTGGGAGAACAACTCCCCCACTTGTGCTCAGTCTCCACTAGGGGCTGGGCTGGGATCACTAGGGAGGAAGCACAGGAAAAACAGTTTCCCCTATGGAACCCAGGAGTCCTGGATCCCAGTTCACTCCACCCCCAGAGCCAGGGATAGAACCCAGGGTCCTGGTGCCCAGCCCCTCCCTGCTCTGACCACTCAACCCCACTGCCCTCCCAGGGTGGTGCAGGGTCACTGGGTCTGTGTCTCAGCTCAGCTAAGGGCCTTGACTGATTTTCCCAAAGTGCTTCCTTCTGAATCCATCCGACGAAGTGAGGATTCACCCACAGCTCATGCTCCCACACGGCTGTTATTCTATGAGGAGCCACAGGACTCTTTGCTGCTTTTACAGATCCGGCACATCTGCCCCCTGCCCAGTCACTGCCCACCCCGTGTGGGCACCAGCACTGTGCCGGGTCGTGATGGGAAATTGTCCAAGCTGGACCAGGAGAGACGTGTGTGTCCCTGCTGCCCCTGCTGGTGGGGCTGAGCCCTACTCTGTGTGTGTGTGCATCTGTGACACTGTTTGTATCAGTGTGTTGCTGGGCTAACCACTAGGAAATGGCTTTGCAGGATTTTGTATTCTGCAGCAAGTCACACACACACACACACACATACACACACTCTGACGCACAAAGAGACTCACACAATCGCAAGAACACTCAGACACCACACACCCAGAGGACATGCTAGCCCAACCCCAAAGAGAGCAACAATCACCGCCCCAGCCACACTCACAATCACCCCACACACACCATAATATTCACAATCGTGCTCAGAGATACAACTGCACGCAGTTCCTCCCACAGCTCCCAATACAAGGACCTCCTGCCCCACACAGCATGTGCCAAGGCCTGCGGAACTCACTGCCACTGGATGGCTACCAATGAGAATGATCCCCTCATGCAGGATCATGTGCTTGGACCCCTTGTCCCCTCTTGGGGTGCACTGTGCAGCGTGGCTGGGGATTGTGCAATGGCCCAGCACCAGGCAACGCAGAACGGACACCACACGCCCTGCCCTGCCTCAACTGAGCTACTCTCCTGGTGCATTGGAGACCAGTACCCCACACCGTGGCACTCCTGCCCCACAGGGGGCGAGCTGCAGACCCCGCCCCAGTCCGCCGAGGGGAGAAGGGTCAGGCCAGCCAGCCCTTGTAAGATGGGAAATCTCCACTGGGGTCGACGGTATGGGGCTGCGACATACAGAGAAATAGTTGTCGTGCCGGCAGAGGCGGCAGAGCGCATACACACACACACAATTGCAAACATACACAGACACATGCATGAATCCTGACACACACACACACAATTGCTAATATACACAAACACCCGCACAAATCTAGCCAACACCAACACAAGCCTGAGAGCCAGGGGAGGGGACCAGGCTGGGGCCGGGTAACTCCACTTCCCGCAGGAGGTAGCCAGCCCCCCATCCCCCACGGAGGCCTGGGACCAGCCCCCCCTCTGCTTGCCCCCACGGAGGCCTGGGGCTCCAGCCTGCTCTGCTCCCCTGGCTCTCAAGCTTGAGGGGAGGGGGGAACCGCCCCACAGCACTCGCCGGCGGCGTGGCTGGGAGCCAGGGAAGTGGACCAGGCTGGGGCTGGGTCACTCCACTTACCATGCAGGGAGTGCAGGGCGGGGGGCGGGGCTGGGGCCATGGGGAAGAGCCGGGCAGCCCCCCTGCAGCAGCTCCCCACCCCAGCTCACCTCCACTCCGCCTTCTCCCCTGAGCTCGCCGGCACCGCTCCACTTCTCCCGCCTCCCAGGCTTGCGGTGCCAATCAGCTGTTTAGTGCCGCAAGCCTGGAAGGGGAGGAGAATTAGAGCGGGGGCGGCGTGCTCAGGGCAGAAGACGGAGCAGAGGTGAGCTGGGACAGGAGTGGTTCCCCTGCACGCCCCATTGCTTGCTGCAGGCAGCCTCCCCCAAACCTCCCAGCCCCCTGCCCCAGCTCACCTCCACTCCACTGCCTCCCCTGAGTGCGATTTTTGGTGCCCCCAACCACTTGGCACCCTGGACGGCCGACTAGTTCGCCTAGTGGTTGCACCGGCCCTGGCCACTGCCTATCATCAGGATTCCTCCTCGGTGAGACTAAATCTCCCCACCTAGACAGCCGGTCCATCCGCTGCACCCCAGCCCCCATGCCCGAGCCTCCCTGCCAAAGCCCTGCACCTGGCTCCAGACAATTAAGTCTCACGTGTCGCTGGGAACTCCACTTCTTGTGCCCAGAGAGTCTCGGCCCCCCTCAGTAGCTGACCTGAGAAACACAGTGTCTGCAAAAGCAGCAAAGAGTCCTGTGGCACCTTATAGACTAACAGACGTACTGGAGCATGAGCTTTCGTGGGGGAATCCCCACTTCGTCGGACGCATCAGTGTCTGCCTTTTCCAAAGAAGTACCTAGAGGGACTTTTACCATGTGGCCTAATGGATAAGGCGTCTGACTTTAGATTAGACAATTGAGGTTTGAGTCCCTTCGTGGTTGTGCTTGTCCGGTTTTACCTTTGTGCTGAAAGTCCTGCTCCCTTCAGGGCCTGAACCTCTTCTTGGCTGCTCAGGCCAATGCTCTGGCTTCAGCTAGAGCCCCGGGAAGGAGTTGGGGGGTGGGCGTCACAAAGGCTGGGGCATGAGCCCCAGGTGCTTCCAGTCTCGCCTTTGCCATTCCTGACTTGCCAAAGAAAATGGGCGGCTGCCGGGCTAGGAGTGTAGAGCAGTTTCCCTCTTCCAAATGTGCATCTGTCCCTGTGCTTGAGGGGGGTTGCTACATAGCGCCTTGGGAGCCTGGGTGTTTCTCTGCTTCTCGCCAGCTGGGGAAAAGCCTCTTGGGGTAAAATCTCCTGCCCCATGGCAAAAGCGAGCACCTTGAGTGGGAACAGTAGAGGCCCCACCAGGGGCTGGCCCTGCTTTCCTACCGTCTTCGATAATGGCCACAGAGCATCAGCAGCCGCCCGCATGCTTGTCTGCGGGTGGCCTTCAGTGGGGTGTGGCATGGCAGGGAGCAGCCTGGCTGGGTGCTTTTGTGCCTGTCTGAAGGCCACACCTAGGCATGGTCCTGCCCTCCTCTAGCCCTGACCTCAATTGTTCTGTGGCTTTTAAGCCTTCCCTTGGAGCCATCAGCACCAGCCGCCTCTGCTCTAGGTGCCCAGAGGAGGAGAGGTGCTGGGCTCTGTGACGAAGTGGGGGATTTTCTTAGGGTTTGCTGTGTTTTCCAGTGGTTTGCATGCACAGGGAGTGGGACTCAGTGTTCCCAGGTGTTACTGGTTTAACGAGGTGAGGGGAAAGGGAGTTTGTTGCTACAGAAGACCGGAGAGGACTTGGGACCCGGCTGATGGCCTGGAGGATGGAGACCCCAGCGACTGGTGACCTGGTGACCCGGAGACCCAGCTCAGGAGTCACAGGCGGTTCTGGCCAGTGGGAGGACAATGGGCTGCAGGGAGAGGACCCCGTGACCAACCTGTTCCAGCCAGAGGAGGGCGGAGAGGAGAGGAGGCCCAGGCAACCCTGTTTACCTGGAGAAAAGACAATGGACAGCGGTGGGGCTTGGGGCCGGAGATATCGGAGGCCTAGCTGGGAAGCGGGGGGCTTGGGGCTGGCGAGGGGAAGCAGGCAGAGCCCACCTGGCTGCAGGGGGACTGGGATGTGCTGTTATTGTGAGAGGCCAGGCCTGAGGCCCTGAGAGTTTCCTGTGCTGTGTTCAACTCTCAATAAACCCTCCTGTGTTACGCTGGCTGAGAGTCGCTCTGGGCTAGAGAACAGGGGGCATCAACCCCTTTGGGGGTGAGGAGGTCAGGGGTCCAGAGCGCGTGGACTCCTGAGGGCCCATGGCGAGAGACAGACGTGCTAAGGCTCAGAGGGGCAGCTCCAGGAGGTGGAGGGCCTGACCCCGAGAGAGTGGACCCCGAGAAGAGCTGTCGCACTGAAAGGGCACCCCCCATGGACCGCACGGGGCCAAGAGTGGGCACGATCTGTGAGTCCGTGACAGGCAGTGACATCACAAAGGCCTTTTGCAGGACCTCAGACTATTGGCCAAAGGTGGTGGGGAGGTGGTGACCTCACAGAGAGATGCTGACATCAGCCAGGCAGGACAGGGGCGAGGGTCAGGGAAACCTCAGAGACCCTGTGGCTTTGCTTCAGCAAGTCTCCTTCTCCAGGTCTCTCTTTGAGGACTGGGGGAGTATTGGGGTTCACGTACCTGAGCGCCAGGAGGAACCTCTTTCGAGTTTTCTCCTTCCCTTTTAGTGATTTTACTAGAAAACAGCCGACCCTGTTTAGGCGGTAGAGCCTCCTCGAGGAAGGGGTGTCCTGGGGTGTCACAGTTCAGATGCCGGTGCTCCCCATTCAAGGAAGTTCCCACCACCTGATCTGTGTTCGCAGGGTGGGAGAGAGCAACATCCACAGCAGTGATTTGCTCCTGGCTGCTGGAGCAGAGCAGCAGGCTCAGCTGTCAGAACTTCCTGGAGCTATGAAAGGAGAGGCCCATGGCTCTGTAGCAGGACTGCAGGGCAGGCGAGTTCACAGAGGGTATTGTGGGATACTGGCAGAGGCCAGTTATGGTGATATAATGAACAGCAGTGTCTACACTGACACTCTGTCACTTTAAGTTTGCTGCAAAAAGCTCTACTCTTCTCATTGAAGTGGTTTTATTTTGCCACCAAAACAGGGCAGTTTTGTCGCCAAACGTGGCATTGCAGTGTGTACACCAGCCAAAAGCTGCTGACCGAGGGAGCGTTGTGTGTTTTTCACACACCAGAGCAATATAATTCTGCTGAAATAACTTTGTAGTGCAGATCTGGCCAAAGATTCACACACACACAGCTTGCAAGGAAAACCTCACCTGCTCCTCTGCTTTGTGGGGCCAGGTGGGGCCCAGGGAGTCAGGTGTGAGCAGACACTGTACATTAGTCACAGGCAGGCTCTATGGTTTAGCTGGTTAAAGTACCTGTTTTGTAAACAAGAGATCCTGGGTTCAACTCCCAGTGGTGCCTTGTTGAGATGTTTTGAGAGCACCTGGTATTGGCTACTGTCAGAAGACAAAATACAGAGCTAGATGGACCTTTGGTCTAGCCCAGTGTGGTTTTTCTTATGGTTTAAATTACACTCACAGGCACTGATAATAGAATTACTGAAAGTTTGGGATTTAAGAGCTGATAGGTCAGTGGGCCAAGCCCCTCGTGGATGACCCCCTCCCTCTGGGACAGAGGCAGGTTTGGGCTCTCGCACCAAATGCTCATTGTGGCTGCCAGAATCTGTGGGCAGCTCATTTAGTTTCCACCCAGGGTTGAGTCCCTGGTTCACACATCGAGGATAACAACCCTTTGTTTCTCCTGCCCCAATAACATGGAGACTGGGAATGCAACACCAGCCACAAGTGATCATTTCGGCAAGCAACCCAACCTATTTCCAACATACTGTAAATCCACATGCAGACTCATACACGAAACCTTGCAAGAAAATCTTCCTGAGGGGGTCTGAAGCACCTGCTGCTGGAGGGAAGGAGGGAGCTGTGGGTTGGGATTGAGGAGCAGCGTGAGGAGCAGGGGGCCTGTGGATTGGGATTGAGGGACACTGGGAATAGAAGGGGCCTGTGGGTTGGGATTGAGGGGCACTGGGAATAGGAGGGGGCTGTGGGTTGGGACAGAGGAGAAGGGTGAAGAGGAGCAGGCTCTGGTTGGGAGTGAGGCTGGGGACTGGGTCCCAATACTAAAATTTAGGGGTTAGATCAATGTTAGGACAGGGTGGCAGTGGAGGGATGAGTGAGTCCCTAGACAACACAGTGAGTACAGTGCCTTCTTATTTTCCCCCTTTTCCACCCAGGCAGGCAGGTGAACTCTACAGAGGCACCTCTGGGCTTGCACTGACTAAGGACAACAGCTGTGAGTGGGGTGGGAGAGGGGATGGCTCATGTTAAAGGACTTTTGGTTGCTGGACTTATGAACCGTAGGGAGAAGGACACTGCCTAGCTTATTTGGGGGTGGGTCTTTCCCTCGTGGTTTATGTTTATGTGTTGGAGCTGCTGACATGACTTCTGCTAACCCTGGGCTTACATTGCAGTGTAGACATACCCTGAGAGGGCATCTAGACTGTGATAAAATCCCTGTGGCCCAGCTGGCCTGGATGATCTGATTTGGGCTCCTGGGGCTCAGACTGGAGCCCAGGCTCGGAGACCCTCACCCCTCGTGGGGTCTTGGAGGCTGGGCTGAAGCCCAAGTGTCTACACTGTAATTTTATAACCCTGCAGCACAAGCCCCACAAGCCTGAATCAACTGACCCAGGGTTTGAGAATAGTGACTTGGGTGTGTTAATGGCAGTGTAGACATAATGCTAGGCTATGTCCACACTGCAATGAAACACCCAGGGCTGTCCCGTGCCAGTGCAGGCTCCCAGGCTAGGGCCATGGGGTGGTAAATTTGCACTGTAGACATCTCAGCTCAAGCTCAATATCAGGTTCTGGGAGCCCTCAAAGTTGGGAGGGAGTTTAGCAAAGTGAAAAAGGTAAAATGGCAGTGGAGTATTGCCTGGAGTCAATGGCATTTCTCCATTGGTCTGTCTGCTTTGGGACAGGGACAATAACATGTCCTGCTGCTTTCGTTATTTCAAATTACGGTTTAGGATTTTCATTCTCACACACGGTGCACGAAGCAGGACTCAATCCTGGGTGGAAACTAAATGAGCTGCCCACAGATTCTGGCAGCCACAATGAGCATTTGGTGTGAGATCCCAGACCTGCCCCTGTCCCAGAGGACGGGGGGTCATCTGTGATGGGCTGGAACACTGACCTATCAGCTCTTAACTCCCAAACTTTCAGTAACTCTGTTATCAGTGCCTGTGAGTGTAATTTAAACCATAAAAACAGCCACCCTGGGCTGGACCAAAGGCCCACCCAATGCTGTATTTTGTCCTCTGACAGCAGCTAATATCAGGTACCCAAAGAGTTACTCAACAAGGCACCACTGGGAGTTGAACTCAGGATCTCCTGTTTAGAAGGTAGGTGCTTTAGCCAGCTAAGCCATGGTGCCTACCTAGAGCTAAGACACAGTGATGCCCACAGCTGACTCCCTGACAGCTCCACCAGGGCCTGACACGCTTTGCATGTGTTTGGATTCTGCAAAGCAGAGAAGCAGGTGAGCTTTTCCTTGCAAGCTGTGTGTGTGTGTGTGTGTGTGTGTGTGTGTGTGTGTGTGTGTGTGAATCTTTGGCCATGTCTGCACTACAAAGTTATTTCAGCATCATTATATTGCTCAGGTGTGTGAAAAACACACAATGCTCCCTCGGTTGGCAGCTTGTGGCTGGTACACACACTGCAATACCACGTCTGGCGACAAAACTGCCCTGTTTTGGTGACAAAATAAAAACACCTTGACGAGAGGTCTAGAGCTTTTTGCAGCAAACTTAAAAAGACAAATTGTCAGTGTAAATGCTGCTGGTCATTATATCACCATGACTGGCCTCCACCAGTATCCCACCATGCCTGCCGTGAACTCGCCTGCCCTGCATTCCTGCTACAGAGGCTGGGCCTCTCCCATTTCATAGCTCCAGAAAGTTCTGACAGTTGAGTTCCCATCTGGAGGGAGGAATAGCTCAATGGTTTGTACATTGGCTTGCTAAACCTCAGGTTATGAGTTCAATCCTTGAGGGGGCCATTTAGGGACTGGGGCAAAAAACTGTCTGGGGATTGGTCCTGCTTTGAGCAGGGGGTTGGACTAGATGATTTCTTGAGGTCCTTTCCAACTCTGATATTCTATGATTCTACACTGGGATTAGGTTGATATAACTGCATTGCCAGCCTAAGTAATGTAATTACACCAACCAAATTTTGTAGTGTAGACCTGTCCAAAGAATCACACACACACCTTGGGAGCAAAACTTCAGCTGCTCCTCTGCTTTACACAATCCAAACAGGAGCAACACTTGTCAGGTCCCAGTGGGGATTGGCAGAGAGTCAGGTGTGGGCAGACACGATGCTTTAAATAACAGCAGGTACCATGGCTTAGCTGGTTAAAGTGCCTGTTTTGTAAACAGAAGATCCTGGGTTCAACTCCCAGTGCTGCCTTGAGGAGTGGCTTTGGGAGACCTGGTATTGGCTACTGTGAGAAAACAAGATTCAGAGCTGGATAGACTCCTATGCTGCCCCTTCCTCCTGCTCACTGCTCTCCTCCCTCACTTGCCCTTACGGTCATTACAAAGTGGCAAGGCAGAGCCCTCCCATTTTAAAAGTCCTGGGGTGTTGTTCCCCTGTTCAGGCCCCTGGGGCCCTGCACTTCACACAGCTCTCCTGATTTCAGCTGTTAGTGAGGAGCCTCACTGCTAGCGCAGACTGGGCAGTTTCTTGCATGAGAGACACTCTCCCAAAGCAGGACTAATGCTTAGAGCTGGTTATCAGTGATTTCAGATCTGTTGGTCTGCAGCAAGACTCTCCATTGAGTCTTAACCAGCTCTGTTATTACACAGGGAAGAACAAAAGGGTGAAATGGTGCCTGGAACCCTTAAGAAGAATCCACCCCACCAAGTACCAACACTTGTTGCTATCCGCTCTCAGCTCAGTTTTGGGGTCACTCCTTGCCTTTATCAACCTGGGGGGGGGGCTCAGAAAATCATAGCAAGCATGTTCTCCAGTGGTGCAATTAGTTAGTGCACAGTACTTATAGAGCAGTGCTGAGGAGCTATGCTGAGGTTGTGAGTTCAAGCTGCACCTGGAGCACTGGTTTCCATTAACCAAGTAGCATCATCCCCTCATTTGGCCCTGTGGAATGTAGAATTCCAGCCCTGGGACACTGAGGAGGAGAGGAGACAAACATGCTCCCTTCAATTATTACCTCCTCTCTAGAGCACAGGTCAGAATCTACAATCCTTTCTCCCCCCCCACCCCAGCCCCTGTGCCAGGATCCCTCAAGCAGAGCCTGGAGTCCTGCCCCTGGTGTCTGTACTATTGACAAACTCTAAGTGACAGGGACAAAACACTCAAATCCGCCTGGTGCGGGAGCCAGGTTTGCTCTTCAAATTCTGTCATTGGTACATTTCAAAGTCTGGTAATGTCCAACAACAGCATTGAATGGGAAGCTGCCTGCAGAACAGTTACAGTGCACAGAGCTCCTGTGGAGGAGGGGTGGGAATTAGTAACATTTTGAGGATCGTTTGGGAAATGAGCCTTTGCTGACAAGGTTTGTCTCTGTTCATATTTCACCTTCAGGTGTTATGTTGAGGGATCTTTAATATATTTTTGTGAGGTTAACAACTATCTCCTCAACTTTATTTACTCAAAAATTGATGTCACTTGATTTTTGCATCTCCTGTGAAAATACAACTGACACGTGTGGCTTTCTACAGGGGTCATGATGTTAAAGTTGGGAAATAAGGTCTTTGTACTTCTGTGGAGGGGGGGTTGCTTTTTTACAGCTGAATCACTGCCAGGCACACCGGGCTGTTTGCTGCACCCACTGTCCTTGCCGGGGCCCCTGCTGAACCCTGGGTGGCTGCACTGCCGTGCTGGAGTGACTCTGCAGGGGGAGAAGCTGCTGTGGGGCAATGTAGAGCAGGTGCAGGAAGGAGACAGGGTCACTATTCACATTCTGAACTGCACAATTTTCCAAATTTGGGAATAGATTCATAGACTTAAGGTCAGAAGGGACCATTACGATCATCTAGTCTGACCTCCTGCACAATGCAGGCCACAGAATCTCACCCACCCACTCCTGTAACAAACCCTAACCTACGTCTGAGTTATTGAAGTCCTCAAATCGTGGCTTAAATACCTCAAGGTGCAGGGAATCCTCCAGCAAGTGACCCAGGCCCCATGCTGCAGAGGAAGGCGAATGTCCGAGAACAATTCTAGGGGAAGGTGAACGCAGAGCAATGACACTGGAGGTGCCCAGACCTCCAATGGGGGCAGCGTGGAAATTAATAATGGGAAGATCATTTGCGAAATTAGTCGTCACTGACAAGCTTTGTCTCTGTTCCTATTTCACACTGTGATGTTAGTTAGAGGCATCAGGACAGGTTTTACTATATTAATTAAACACTTAATTTTATTTACCCAAGCCAAAAACTTAGTGTCACTTATTTGTTCTCTGTCCTAGCAAGAATGAATTGAATTTCGTGACTTTCTGGAAAGTGCACCGAGATGAAATGTGGGAATTCAGTCTGTGTGTTTGTGAGCTGATGTTTTCCTCTCACAGGTCAGTGCCTGCATTGAAATACCAAGAGGATCTAAGGGCTGGTGTACGCTGGGCACTGAACTGACAGGCGACGTCTCTCAGGGTGTGAATCCCCCTCCCCCAAACCCATAGAGTTAAGGTGACCTAAGCCCTGGTTAGATAGTGGTAAAGAAAAGGAAGAATTGTTCTGTCAATGCAGCTATTACAGGGATGGGAAAACCCTCCAGTCACTGTCTACTCCAAAGTGCTATAGCAGTGCCACAGCAGCATTTTAAGTGTAGACAGAGTGAAGCTAGATCTGGCTCCAATTTGCACTGTGGATGCTCAGGCACCAAGACTACAATAATGACAACAACAGCACAGTGCTTGCGTAGTTGGCAGGATTTAAACCTGCATGAGGTGACCCCAAGGGATTTCTAGTCCATCGCCTTAACCACTCGGCCACACCTACTTGATGTACAGCTGTTCCACTGCATGATGATTCAGTTCTCACTGAATTGTCACTTCAAATTGTTTGCTCAGACCAGCTTCCCCAGCACACTCACGGCTGCGCATCAGTGTAAGTGTGTCCTGGGCTGAACAGTGAGAATTCCTGCCCATTTCCCTTCTGGCTGGAGCAGGCTGAGAGTGTGTTTGTGTTAATGGCATTGCTGTAGATTGTTGTTCATTCCCCACTCTGACAATACAGGGAATAAGGGAATCTCTCTGATTTACCTAACTACTTTTGTTGTTACAGTGGATGAAATGACATTTTCCCTATCCCTGCCCTGTTCCTGCTCTTTGTTATAGTTCAATATATTTTAACTGAGGAAAATGATCATAAAAATATCTGCTCTCCAGCAAAACTTGAAGCAACATCAAAGCAACTGGGAATGAAACAATTTGTTCCCGAAGAGAGGACTTGATGACTAACAATTGCTTTGAAATGGGGGAACAGTCAAACCGTGACGCTCAGGCTTTGGCCAGCCCTAATCAAGGCATTTCTCACATTCTCTCCCATGTGGCTTGTCTGATGTCTAATAGGGAACGTCCTCTGATTGAAGCTTTTCCCAAATGCAGAGCATGTGTAGGGTCTCTCTCCACTGTGGATTCTACGATGTCTGACAAGGTTTGAGCTGTCAATGAAGGTTTTCCCACACTCAGAGCATGTGTAGGGTCTCTCTCCTGTGTGGATTCTACGATGTCTGCTCAGGCTAGGGCTCTGTTTGAAGCTTTTCCCGCACTCAGAGCATCCATAAGGTTTCTCACCTGTGTGGATTATCTGAGGTGTGATAAGGGCTGACGTCCGACTGAAGCATTTCCCACACTCAGAGCACGTGTAGGGTTTCTCTCCTGTGTGGATTCTCTGATGCGCGACAAGGGCATATCTCCAACTGAAGCGTTTCCCACACTCAGAGCATCCATAAGGTTTCTCACCCGTGTGGATTCTCCTATGTGTGATAAGGTAGGAGCTCCGACTGAAGCTTTTCCCACACTCAGAGCACATGTAGGGTCTCTCTCCTCTGTGGATCCCCTGATGTGTGAAAAGGTCTGAACTCCCATTGATGCTTTTCCCACACTCATGCCATGTGTAGTGTGTCTCTTCCAAGTTGATTCTCTCGTGTGTAATAAGGTCTGAGAGGCTACTCAGGTTTTCCTCTGGCCTCTGCTGAGACTCACAGGCTTTTGCTTTTCTGGGAGTGCACAACTCTCGAAACATTCCCTTTGGGTCTTCCTGATAATGTCCTATGTGGTTCTACTTGCTCAGCATCTTCCTGCTGGGGATTCTCCTCATTCTCACTCACCATCCCAACACCTGATGGGAGACAGATAGAATCCAGACATAGGTCACTCCCTGCGCCGGAGAGAAAGGAAATCTCAGAGACAAGAAGGGAAAAGGGATGAACAAACCAAAATACGTGTGGGAGAGATCAAACCTATCAGGAGCTCATTTTCCTCAAACCCTTCCCCAGATGAGAGAGGAAGGGATCCGTTCTGGGTGTGCATCTCACCACAACACTCAGGGGAAAGTGAGATTGGGGAGGGACCTGCTGCCAGTTGTCAGTTAGGGTAGGTGGGAAGCCATGAGTGACATCTGCCTAATGATTCCACATCTGAAGGGAACAATCCTGAACTTGCAGAGCTCACAAGGTCTTTGTAGGGCATCCCAAATGTTTCCTGTATTCATGGAGAGTTTTGAGTTGGTTTAACCAATCCCTCACCTGTGCAGGCAGCTCTCGGGAGCACTTCTTTCTCAGAGCCCTGGCGGTCTGGGACCCACGGCTCTTCCCCTCGTTCCAGCTGCGAGATCACATCAGGTTTGGAATTTAGAAACCCTACGCCAGGCAAAGAAAACAAGGGAGGTCAGTGGAATTTGTGGGATACTTGTCACAAAGAAAACTCCAACGATTTAACCCCAGCTCATTTTTAAGCAGTAACGTCCCAAGGCCAGCTTCCTTGGCTCAAAGTGGCAGGAGAGTTATTATTATTATAAATCATATGTATTACCTTAGTGCCTAAGGACCAGCTAACAGTGGGTCCCCATTGTGCTAGGCAAAGTACAAACACAGAATAGTAGATGGCCCATGCCTAAACGATTTACAATCTAACTAGACAAGACAACCACAGAATGGGGGAAGGGGTAGAACCACCCGATAACGAAATAGATCTTAAGATGCTTAAAGAAAATTTAGTTTGATAGCATCCTGTCTGGCAAGAAATCACTTATCAACAGTTGTGGTACCCTCATTTCTGTATTGTTTTATCTTTATGTCCACCACTTTTCTGGTTCTGTAATTGTTTCTGCCAGCGGTATAATTAATTTTGCTGGGTGTAAGTTAATTAGGATAGTAGGATATAATTGGTTAGGTAATTATGTTGCAATACGTTAGGACTGGTTAGTTACATTTCAGTAAAATGATTGGTTAAGGTGTAGCTGGGAATATGACTATATAAACTGGGGTCAAACAGGAGGGGGAAGGGAAATTGGAATCAGGTTTATTAATGGGGGAAATGGGAACAGGGACACAGACAAGGCTCTGTGGCCTCAGAGCTGGGAAGGGGATGCAGGCTAAACGCTCTGCGGCCTCAGAGCTGGGAACAGGACACTGGGAGCAGACTCTCTGGGCGTACAGTGATAAGCCCGACTGGTGTGAAGGGCTTCGGAATCTGCTTGCTTGGAAATAACCCCAATAAACATCGCACTATCTGCCCTTCGGACTTCTGGTCTTTTGCTGCTTGCTGTCTGCGTGACAAGAACCAGGGAAGTGGGCGGGGAAGGAAAGCCCTCTAACAAAACTGACACGACCTGATAACCAAGAGGTGAGCCTTAGGGAAGGTTTTAATACACTTTGTAACTGATGAGGATTCCCACGAGGACTGATGAGGTGCAATGGTAAATACACATTTAGATCCTTTTCTTGTTTTATCTCTTTTTCCCATAAGGATTAACATCTGGCGCAGTGTCATGGATGCACAGGATCTGTGCAATGCACTGGCTATTAAACAGTCCTTGTGAGGTGCAACTAGAGTGCGCTGGACCCCAAGGGGTCCCACTCTTCCACAAGGAGAGACCATGTAGCTTCAACACTTGAGACTGAGCCTCTGGATTCAACACTCCTATTTCAACCTGTGAGCTCTGCCAGCAGGTCCAGCTGAACGACACTCCTGTTCAGAGACTGCTCCTCATTCATGCTTCAATGCACCTCAGCAAGTTTTTGCTGTGACACTGGGCAGACTGTTAAAATATAGCAGGGTTTATTAGTCAACTGAAACACAGCATTAGAAAGGCTTTAGATTAGGACAGAGAAGCAAAGAAGACAATATAGTCCATATTGGCCAATGCTCTTGAGCCAGGCTGCTGTTAAAAAAATCCCCTCCATAAAAGTATTAAGCGTAGTCTTGAAGCCAGATATGTCTTTTGCCCCAATACTCCTTGGAAGGCAAGACTAAACTCCTAGTGTCCACTTTATAGCCACTGGTTCTTCTTCTTCTGCACAGCATCGCTCGTGGAGAACAAGGACCTGCACATCTACAGTCGTACTCTATCTTTGTTTCAAGAATGAAAACAAACTACCGCCTCAGAGGACCAGAACGGATTTCAGCTGATGGACAGCTTTGCTCAGTGTTTGTACATTTTTACAGGAATATATTGAATGATTAAATTCATTTCACGTCCCCGTTCAGCGGAACTCCTGAACATACAGGAGATGGATATGAAAATATAGATCAATTAAAAAAGAGGACATGTAAGAGAGCAGCTGGACTTGAACCAGAAACCTCTCGATCCACCCTCAAATGCACCACCACTGAGTTCCCTGAGGCAGCTGAGTGTTGGAGCCAGTGATCTTGAAGAGTATGAAGGGGACACTTATTTCAAGAGCTTCTCTTCCATTCCCAGACATGAGTGGTTTTAAAAATGGAGTTTCATTACATTTTCTATGTGCATGTAAACACCACAGCTTGCACAATCCCCACAACTGCTCAGTCTCACCAGAGCACAATAACTTTGGAGGCCCCACACCCAGCTACCCAACTCTGCGGCCTTTAACCTCTTCAGCAGTTCTCCAATGCCTTAAAGCCACAGGGCACACCATGGAATTTGACCCCATTAATCCTAAATCAATTTGGATGAAAAATCTTTGCAAAAATAGTTCATTTTCCAAACCAAAAGCATCTCCCGTTTGTGGCGTCCCCTTAAAGTGTCTCTTTGCACACAAAGAGGAGACACTTTAATTTGGAAACGAGATAAGATGCTTCAGTCAGGGTAAGCAGTTGCTCCCTTCATGATTGAAAGATCATAAAATGCCAGTAAAATTGACTTTCAGCCCTTACACAGCAGACCCCACTGACGGCATCTCCCCGGGGCCGGGTGGGGCCAGCTCACCTTATCAAACCTTCCCATACCCGGGGAAGGAAAGTGCGAGGCTGCAGCGCCACCTAGCGGCCACAGGACAAATCGCCGGCTGCTGCACCTGTGGGCACTGGGAGTTCGCTTAACATGGAAAGCTGCCTAATGCAAGGTTGGCAAAACGGGGTCTGCTGCACTACATCATCATCTGCAATGACTCAACCCGATAGGACACCTCCTGTGCTACGCTGCTACTAGTGACCCTCTCAAACAGGTCCCCACAGCTCCCCAGCCTCCCCCCACCAGGAGGCAGCTAGGAGAGGCTTGTTACACTGCTCTACAGCCAAAATGCTTCTGAAATAAATGGAGTCCAACTTTACTAATTCTGGGTCACTGAGAACGAAAATGATGCTTAAAATTCTTGATTGGCTCTAGTTTTCAAGATATGCTATTGGGTCAGTATTTATGACCCTTGACTTGGGAATGGCGGAGGATAAGTGAGTTATAAAGGGACGGGATCTCAATTTAAACCAGTAATGACTAAAATACATCTTTGACTGGATCTATGAATAAATCTATGAATGGCTTTGGACAGTACTTGCTTTTTAGGCAAAACAATGAAGGATACAATCTGAAGCTGGTATTGCCTCATACATGATATGAATTGCATCATGTTATTCCTAGAAGTCATGGATGATGCAATCATAATGAAGCTGAACCAATTGCCCTATATCAGCTCTAGAAATCATACAGTGTCTTGCTCTCTTATTTGTCAGTGTTTGATTTTGCAAAGGGACCCATTTCTCTTTAGCCAAAGTGAGCAGAGATGCCTCGTACTTGTGTGAACAGTGCAGATAACTTGTGCTATGTTTGTGGTGAAGTGACTTTTGCATCACAAAAGTGCAGTATAAACACTATGGTTAAGAAAGCCTATCACTTTTCTTTTGGCTGCAAAATTGGAGATCAGGTGTGTGTTGGAAGCAATGAGTGTGGCAATCTCAGTGAACCGACGGAGGGTGATGGTGGTCAGAGAGAGACAACGGAAGATTAAAGGGGCAACAATGGGCATAGCGATGATGATTGTGTTGTATTTCATTCCTTAGATCTGGTGCCAGCGCCCGTCTCTTTAGCCTTGTAGTTTACCAGGAGTAAAACTAAATATCTGTTGAGATACAAGGGAGAGTCTGTGTCCATTCCTGCTAGCTGCACAGGGTTTGACATTGCTGCTTTCAATCCTCCGGCCCTGCCGAGACAAGGAACAATTCAGGCCGTGACTGAACTGAAGGAGGAGATGATTTTCTGACAGGAGGGACGGCTCCTCTTAAAGGTGTTTGGCAGGCAGCCTCCATCCCAGGTCTGTCCCGACAACACCCAGTTGAAAAGGACCCTCCTCAGCCCTTCTCAGCCCGGTGAAAACGAGCGAGTGAGTGAGCGTGGGGAGAGCGGCGACGGAGGGAGATGGATTGAGCGGGCCGGGACCTCGGTAAAGGGGCAGGATGAGGGTGTTCAGTTTTGTTGGGTCAGAAAGTTGGCAACCCCAGATCCAGGGGAAACCACTCAAACTCCCAACGAGTCTGGCCAGGGGCAGGACATCAGCTTTGAGGGGAGGGGTGGGTGTGGCAGTGACATCACAAAGGCCTTTTGCAGGAACTCGGCCTATTGGGCAAAGGTGGTGGGGAGCGGGTGACCTCACAGAGAGACCCCGACATCAGCCGGGCAGGACAGAGGTGCAGGGCCAGGCCAGTCTCTGAGACCTCCCGGCTTTGCTGCCGCAAGTCTCCTTCGCGAGGTCTCTCCTCGAGGGCTGAGAGAGAATTAGGATTCAGAGTTGTGAGCATGAGGAGGAACCTCTGTGGAGTTTTCTCCTTTCCTCCCACTGATTGTGCCGAAAAGAAACTTCCCTTTGACAAGGTAAGAGGCTCAGAGACGTTTGGAACCTGTTCAGTCTGATCCACCTGGCGCAGGCAGCATTCTAGGCACAGACAGCACTGGCTTCAGGTGGCAGAATTTGATTTCCTACCTAGGGTTTGATGGTTGGAATCCCTGGGGACATTGGGGTTTGTCCTTTTTGGTTTCCCTTTTCCTCTTTCCTCCCTCCTTTCGCCTCTTCTCTTGCTTCTTTTTTCCCTTTTCCAGCTTCCCTCCTTCTACCTAGGAGGGACGGGTCTGGAGTGCGGGCAGGGGAGGGGTATTGCTCTCATTGCAGAGGTCCTCACCAAGAGGTGGGGCTGGATCTGAGAGTGATCCCCTCTGATGGTGACCTGGGCCGTCCTTTGGGACATCTGGTGAGACCCCTCAGCCGCCCGCCCCTCAGAGTCTCAGTGGTGATTGGCCGAGCAGGGCGCTATCGTGAGCGAGGAGACTCAGGTCCTTTTGGTCTTTTTTCAAATCAGGCAAAGAAGTCACAGCCGATCCAATGTACGGGATTAATCTTGCTGCTTCTCTCCATTAATTGTCTCTTAGCAGGTGATGATTTCCTCTAATGTTCTAGGTCTTCTAAAATCCTTGCTGAATAATTACTATGAACCCCTGTTGGTCTGTAGCTCAGTTGAGAGCACTTTATTCTGATCAGTCAGCGTATGAAATTGAAGATCTGAGAGAGAGGTTGAAAGTCAGGAGCAGTGTTTCCTCTAATTTGCTATGTCCGTGTGCGGAATGAATTTTGTTGTGTGCACCAATACGGAGGTGAGGTGTGACACATCACCTGTCTATTGGTGCTCATTCCAAACTTCATTCTGCACATGGATGGTGTGTGACGGGGTGAGGCTGAAGGGTTAGGAGTGTGGAGGGCTCTGGACGGGCAGCGGTGGGGGTGCCAGGGCTCCGGCTGGGGGTGCAGTCTCTGGGGTGGGGTTGGGGATGAGAGGCTCAGGGCTGGAGCAAAGGGTTGGGGTGCAGGGGTGTGAGGGCTCCGGCTATGGATGCGGCCTCTGGGGTGGGGCTGAGAATAAGGGGCTTGGAGTGCAGGTTGCCCCAGGGAGAGAGGACTCCCCCACAGCTCTCTCTCACCACAGCAGATCTGGGTCTGGTGAGTGGGCACCTGTCTCCTGGCCACAGCTGCGCGGGTGGGGCTGGGCTGGGTCGGGCTGGGGCAGGGGGAGGGAACAGGATTTATTTTTCCTAAGTCAAAAGGAGGAAGGGATGGAGTTATGCTTCAGTTTTTACCTTATAAACTTAAGTCCTGTCTAACCTACAGGACACTATGGGAATAAGACACCATGTCATGTGGTGACATCACAAGAGCAGAGGATGTGAGAACTACAGCAACTGAGAGGGTGGGGTTAGAATCAGATTGTTTCAAATGCTGCATCCGTCGGCTGACATTTAACAGCAACGCTTAGCTAACACAATGGAGAAAGGAATTCTCTGCTAAAGATTCAACCTGCCCCTTTGGCCAACTCCACCCCTTCCTGACCGGAGTGTGCTCAGAACAGCCCCCCCACACTCACACCATCACCCCACACAAGCCCACAGCTGGGCACCCAGCACAAAGCAAGGGAGGGGTTGCTTGGCTTATTTTACTTTTACTTTGCAAAGGTTTTTAAAAGCATTTTCTGCTCCTGTTCCCCATGATGGAGAAGCAGATGGTTGTGGGAAGGGGATCTGCAGTGGTGGAGTCAGGAACTTGGGGCGAGGCAGAGGGAGGAGTGTGTGAGGGGAAGGGGCAGTCGGGGTGAAGGGAGGCTAAAGGGGTCAGGTCAGGCAGCTGGGTGCGGGGTTTGGGGAGGCTGAAGGAGGCAGTTGGATGTAGGGGAGACTGAAAGGGCAGCTGGGGAGGAGCCTGGGGGGCAGGGGAAAGCTGAGGGGGACAATGAGGGGAAGGGACCGGGGCAGTTGTGGGAGGCAGAAGGGGGCAATTGGGGCAGTTGAGGGAGGCTGAAGAGGGTGATGGGGGCAGTTGTGGGAGGCTGAAGGGGGCGATGGGGGAAGTTGGGGGAGGCTGAAGGGGGCAATGGGTTGAAGGAGGCCGGGGCAGAGAGGCTGCTGGGGGGCTGCTCGTCCCCACGGGAGGGGAGGAGGAAGAGGAGCTGCTCTTCTTTCTGAAGCTGTTTCCTGTTAGATCTTGCAACTTCACTGTTCCCGAGCAGGGTCCTGTGATGAAAAGGAAACTAGAGAGATTCGTGGTCCTGCTTTCAGCAGGGGCTTCGGCTGGATGACCTCCTGGGTCTCTTCCAACCCTAATTGTCTATGATTCTGTGTTTCTGTGGAGGACAGGTCCATCAATGGCTGTTGGCCAGGGTGGGCAGGGATGGTGCCCCTAACCTCTGTCTGTCAGAAGCTGGGAATTGGGCGACAGGGGGTGGGTCACTGGATGATTCCTGTCTGTTCATTCCCTCTGGGGCACCTGGCACCGGCCGCTATCGGCCGACAGGACACTGGGCTAGATGGAGCTTTGGTGTGACCCAGTCTGGCCGGTCTTCTCTTCTAATGCTCTTCTCACATGCTCAGTAACAGCTGCAAGCTGCTGCCCTCACGCGCCATCAGAATCTGCTCCCTGCAATCAAAGGCCGGAAAATCCCCCTGAAGGGGGAAATTGGAGGGGCGGGATGGGCAGATGGACAAAACTGGGACAGGATCAGGGGTTCAGACGGGGGCTGCCCTGCCAGGTAGGTGCAGAAGGGAAAACCCCCAGCTAGAGGGAGGCAGAGGGGATAGAAGTCCCCACAGATGGGGTGAGCCGGCAGCAGCAGTTCCACACTAGGGTGTGGTGGATGGTAGAAGGACTCGTGTTCCTCGCAGGATGGTCCATCTCAGCCCCCCCTCCCCAGGGCTGTGGTGTTAAAGGCCCCGAGTGGCCCAGTGCCCAGGCTCCACCGCTCTGCTCTAGCTGAAATGGTGACTGAGCTGCCAAGGGAGATGTGATTCAGGGAAATAGTTTAAACCTCCCTCCCCCCATCCCCTCATCATAAAGCAAACTGATACTTTTAGACGTGTTTACGCCGTTTCAAAGAATTCCTGGCCAGTTTCCGTCTCGGTAACATGTCTGCTTGGAGCCTCAGAGTAGCTCAAGATTTGTCTTATCTGCTGCTCTGATTGCCTGAGTTAGTCTCCCTGTCCTGAGCTCCTGGAGTTCTGCACCTTTTCATTGTTTTTTTCGAGCAATGGTATTTGGATGACAGTGTCCAGTAGTTCAGGCACCCAGCTGAGAGGCAGGAATTAGGACACACGGGGGAGCTGATCCCCCTGCCCCACTCGCGCTCATTAGTTAGCCCCAATGAACCCCTTCAAAGGGAGAGCTGGACAGAGCCCCACCACGGCACACTGCTTCGTGCACTGACCTGAAACATGGGGGACCCTGGTTCAAATCCTTTCTCCCTTGTGGACAGTGGCGGGGGGCGGGGGTGATGCTGGCAGCCCCAGCTCATGCCTGTGGCCTCAGGCCTCCCTGAGGCACAGATCTAGCCCAAAGGCAGACTTGCCTAGGTGGCAGGATAGCCCCGAGTGCCCAAGGGGACTGTCTGTGACTCCTGCTCAGGCTGTTCGTGTGCCTGGGAGTTCGCTCTCGGGGGGTGGAAGCTCCCAGTCCCCATGGGGGGTGCCCTGGTGTGTAACAGTCTGCCCTGAGCTTGGTACTCACGTCCCTGAGCTACTCTCTGCAGCTGGACAGAGGGAATTGAACCTGGCTCTCCCACATGGCAGGTGGGTGCTGGGAGCACAGGACCTATCTGTGAGAGAGGGGCAGGGCTAGGACACCTCCCGTTGTCAGTGTCTCCTGGGCGGGCTTGGCTGGCTCCTGCCTGGGGAGCTGGTGGCTGTGAGTTGTGTTGTAAGGTGCCTGTGTCGCCGTGCATCGTACAGGGAGTTCAGGCCCCTAACTCCGCTAAGTGGATCACTGGGTTGTTCCTGTAAAAGCAGCAAAGAATCCTGTGGCACCTTATAGACTAACAGACGTTTTTGCAGCATGAGCTTTCGTGGGTGAAACAACAATTCGGTTGTTCCTGGATTTTCTCGCTGCTGAAACCAGGTCCTGTGACGCTCAGCACTGCCCCCCCTCAGTCCCGTCACGGGGTGTAGCCAGTCCGGTCTCTGCAGAGCCCAGCTGAGCAATGCCTGATTGACATGGGTGTGCACAGGAGAAGAGACAGAGCACAGGCTGGAAAGTGACACATCACAGCAAAGCCCAAACGCTCCTCCTAGGGGCACGATATTCCCTGTGGGTGCTGGGGGGACACGCTGTGATGGGATCCGCTGTGCCCCCGAACCCTCTCCAGCCTGGGCTGTCTCCCACAATGCCCTGCTAGTGACCAGCAGCAACCCCTCCAGGCGCTGTTATCCCTCGGCACAACGGCATGTGGAGCGGCTTGATTGCATGGATGCTCCCGAGCCACTCGTGAATCCCACAGTGAGGTGCCCGCCAGATCCCCCCAGCTCCCAGCACTGCGCCTCAGGAATATGCTGTGTGTGTTAGTAATTGGTTCCCCACTTCCCCACTGGAAGGTGGAGCTACACCAGGAACGTGGGGTCTGTGGTGTCGCGGTTTGGGTGGGTTATTGGAGGAGCGGGGAGGACTAGTCTATGGCAGAAGCCTGCGATTTGCCTTGCCTGCCTGGCTTGCGCTTTTGGCTTCACTTTTGGTTTTTGATTTTTTTCCTCCACTCTCATCAGTTCATCCCTTCCCACTGAACTGCCCAGTGCCTGGCTCGGAGGTGGAGGCAGGAGGAGAGAGACAAGGGTGAGATTTCAGCATCTCCAGGCCGATCCCACGGCTCCAGTAGCCCCAACAAACACTGTGGGGTTTTAATTCATAGCTGTTGTCAGTCTGGGGGAGACCCTGGTGCACCAGCGAGGAGGGTGTCTGACAGGGTTGGTGGTCTGGCTGGGGGCAGGGGGCACAGCTGGGAGGTGGGGTCTGTGTGGTGGGGGCTGTGGGAGGGTAGGGGAGGGATTGGTGCTGTGAGAGGAGGGTTGTTGGCAGGAGGCGATTGGGTTGTACGGAAGGGGACTGGGTCTGGGAGGGGTCTGGGGAGGAGAGGCTATGGGGACTTGGATCGGGGCTTGGGTCAGTGGCCTGGCTGTGGGTGTTGGGCTGGGAGGTAGTGCAGGGCAGCACCATGGCCGCCCCCAGGGGGACACAGAATGGCTGTGGGGGGTTGTGGGGGGCTGTGGGGGGGAGGGGATGTGGGGTGGCACAGCTGGGTGGGGCAGCTGCACCCTGGCTTGGGGAGAGGAGGACAGTCGGTGGGGGATTGTGGAGTGGCAGAGCCACACTGGGCCTGAGGGTTGTGGGGGGAAGTCCCATGGGGCTGAGGGAGGGTAGTGGGGTGACACCATATCACGGTTGTTGGTTGGGCCTGGGGCATCTCTGGTGGTGGCACCAGCAGGGAGAGGTCTATCTGGGGCTGGTGGTGTTAGGGTTGGGCCTGGGCAGGGGATGGCACAGCTGGGAGGTGTGGGGACAGGGGCAGTGGGGAGCAGGGGATGGCGATGGAGCTGTCGGTGAGAGGGGGGATGGGGTGGCACGGATGGGGACTGGGAGTGATTTGGGGGAGGCTATAGGGGAAGGGACAGTGGCAAGGCTGGGGGGCTAAGAGGTGCAGCATCATGTCCCCCCACAGGGAACACTGCAAGGTGGGGGGGTTGTGGGGTGTCACTGTGCCACAGTTTTTGGTCGCCATGGGGGCGTCTCTGGTGGTGTGGTGCTCAGCGAGGGTGGGGACCCAGGCTGGCTGGGGTTGTGTGGGGAGGGGCTGGGGTGGCACAGCTGGGAGGTGGAGGGCTGTGGGGGCTGGGGATGGATGGGTGAATGGATGGGGCTGTGCTGTGGGAGGAGGAGATGGCAGGCAGGGGCGGCTCCAGGCCCCAGCACGCCAGCGCCTGCTTGGGGCGGCATGCCACGGGGCGCTCTGCTGGTCGCCGGGAGGCGGCAGGCGGCTCCTGCGGGAGGTCCACGGGCCGCGGGACCGGCGACCGGCAGAGCGCCCCTGTGGCGTGCCGCTGTGCTTGGGCGGCGGGTGCTAGAGCCGCCCCTGATGGCAGGGGGTGGTTGGCTTGCAGGGATGGAGACTGGGAGCGGGAGGCTGTAGGGGACGGGCTGGGGGCTCAGGGCAATGGCCTGGCTTTGGCTGTTGGGGTGGGAGGCAATAAGGGGCAGCAGCGAGCCCCCAGATGGGAGGTTGTGTGGGGGAGGGGTTGGGGTGGCACAGCAGGGGTGGCCCAGGAGGTGTCGGGTGGAGCAAGCCCGGGGCCCAGCCCGGCAGCAGGAGGAATTGTGGGTGCTGCCTTGCCAGCCCTCCGGGCCTCGGCTGCTGCCGCTGGGGCCCCGAGCCCTGGCTGCAGGCAGGAGGGACATTCCACTGCTGCCCCATTCCCGGAGACTCTCCCGGGCAGAGGAAGCTGCTGCAGCTCCCAGGGTTTGCAGGGAGTGGGAGGGGTGGGGTGGGCAGCGACATGTGGGGAGTCGGGGTTGGGGAGTTGGAAGGGGGTTGAAGAGAGGCAGGGGCTCTGAGCCAGAGGGCATTGGGGGTGACCAGGGATGTGGGAAGGGGCAAGAATTGGGAACAGGGATATGGGAGGGGCAGGAATTGGGAACATTGATGCAGGGGCAGGAGGGGCAGGAACTGGGGAACCGGGATGCCGGAGGGGGCAGGAGGGTGGTGACCAGGGATGTGGAAGGGGGTAGGAGGGGGAAGGGGGATATGGGAGGGGGTAGAACGGGGAAGTACTGGGTTTACTGGTTTGTTAACCAGACCTTGCCAGTTAACCCCGCCGGCCAGCCAGCCCCCCTGGGCCGGAGGAGCCCCGGCCAAAGGGGGCTGGGGGGACAGCCCCATGCCGGTGGGCAGGCAGGATCCCGGACAGAGCCGCGCCGGAGTGGCTCCAGCCCTGTCTGCTTTAAAAATGTTGAATCTTTATTTTAACTAGTAACAACCCCCCACCCACCCACACTTTTTTTGGTTCAGTTCTGGTTCACGCGGTAACACAAATGCAGGGGTGAGATTCGGTTCTGGTTTATGTACGAAATCCCAGGTTGAACTGGGTCTCCGGTTCCGCTATGGGTCCAGAGGGGAAATGAGATCAGCATTGGCCTGACTGTCCCTGGGGGCTGCGAGGGCAGCGCAGGGAGGCTCGGTCATTAGCTGCCCCCAGCAGAGGCTCTGGGCATTGCTCAGGCCGAGGAGTCGGTGTCCGTCTCTCTCTGAGCTCAGGATACTGGAGCCCTGGAGCTCGCTGGGCTTCCTGGGGCAGATGCTGCTGCCTCTGCTGGGATCTGGGGGCCTGGGCTGAGCAGGTGCTGCTGCCGAGTGGGGTCTGCGCTGGGACAGACCATCACTGTGATCCCAGAGCAGCTCTGCCCAGCCAAGGGGGGACTTTCTCCTGGCTCTGGAACTATCCCCCTGGGGCAGCCCTGGGCTGTGCTGGCATCAGCTCCTGAGCCAGAGGCTGCAGGTGATGAGAGAGATCCGGGGAAAGTGCTGGGGCCAGGCTGGAAAGTGACTCTGCAGCAATGGCTCCTGCTCTGCCCCTGAGTGTCTGCGCGGCGCAGAGCTGCTGCCCCAGCGCCCCCAGGCTCCCCCCGTTAGCAGGGGCTGTAGCTGCTGGGGAGGAAACGCCCCCGGGAATGCAGGACAGTGAGCGGCTCCTCATGCAGGAGGGGGGGGGAGCCTGGAAGGGGCAGCTGGAGCAATCAGTGGGGAGGGAGGTGCCGGGCACCCAGCCTTGCCCTGCAGCCCCCGGGCAGACTGACTTGCCTAGGAGGGGAGGGGCAGGAGAGGAAAAGCCAGGTCCTGCCTCTGCCTGGTGCCCAAACTGCTGGGGAAATGTGCTGCTGGGGGGACAGTGTCGGGGGATCCCCCAAAGTGGCTCCTTTGGTTCTGCTCTTTTCTGGCGTTTGGCTCAGAAACTCTGTTCCTGGGAGAGTGTAACAGCGTCTGGTGGGTTTAGTCCCGGTGGGAGAGGTCGGGTCTGTGCTGTAATAGCGTCACTGAGGCTTCTCCCAGCCTGGCAGAGTCTAGAGTGTCTGTCTGCAGGGACAGAGCCTGGGGGGTCGGGGTGTGAAATGGACTAACACTAATTCAGAAACCTCCCGAATTTCCCTTCTCACCCTGACAGGCTGCAGAATAACGACCCCGTTTTTCTCCAGAGCGTCCCATCTTCCCAGGAGCCGGGCCAGGGAAATGGCTGTGGTGCATCCAGCTCAGGTAGGGGATTTGGGGGAGCTGCTGGGGAGGGTTGTTGTTGAGGGGGAGAGTCAGGAAACACTCAGGGTGAGGGGGTGGGGGGGACAGAGACTGATAAACCTGCTGGGACATGCCCAGCCTAGGGCCTGGTTTTTGAACAGACCCATTGGGAGTGTGTGAACATTCCCCCATTTCTGAAGCTGGAAACACCCCCTGGGCGGGGCTGGGAAACCAGAGCAGAGCACTGGAGCCTGAACCCCCCGGGCAGAGACTGCGATGAAATACAAAGGGGAGGGCTGGGATTCCTGTCCCTGTTCCTGCCTCCCACCTCAGCCTGTGCCTAGCAGGTGGGTGGGAAATGGGAAGACCCTGCCCTCCTCCGCCTGCTGGGAGGGACAAGGAGCTCTCCCCTTCTCTCTGTTCCCTGCAGCCTGCTGGCCACTCTGGGCAGGGTGGGGTGGGATTCTGCTCCTCTGGCCTTCCCAGACCCGTCCTATTGTGCTGCTTCCCCCATGAATGGTGGGGCTGTGGCTGGGGCAGCAGGCACTGAGTGGGGGGCACCTGTTATTTCAGGGGCCGGTGAGCTTCGAGGAGGTGGCTGTGTATTTCCCCACGGGGCAGGGGGCTCTGCTGGACCCCGCTCAGAGAGCCCTCTACAGGGACGTCCTGCAGGAGAACTATGGGACTGTGACCTCGCTGGGTAAGGGTTCCTGTCCCCTCAGCTATGTGAAGCCACGGGGGTCTGCATTTCTGCAGCGGGTCAGTGACATTAGAGGGGAATGGGTCGCATAGTCCGCAGCGCCAGTGTGAGAGAGGCGTTCACGTCCAACCCCCTCCAGTGGGATAGGGGAGTCATGGACCTAACGGACATGCTAATTCATCCCCGTCCCTCCAGCTGTCGCGGGGGCAGGAGCAGTGTCTTAGCCTCTCTGCATTAATTCTCACTCACACACAGCATCTCTGTGCACCTCCCTTCCTGGGACTGGCTCCAGGTGTGGGGGGGCCTCTGGGGGTTCAGACACAGGCAGGGGTTTAACACCAGAGCTGTGTGTGCCTCAGCAAGTCCCCCAGAGCCCACACACCCTGAACGCTCCCAGTAACGCTGTGAGAACTTCCCGTTCCCTCCAGACATCAGCCTGTCCCACGGGGACTCAGTGACCACGTTCCCATCTGTTCACATCCCACAACTCCCCAGCAAACCCTAAACTCAAGACGCACCCTTTGTGACAAATACTGCCCCAGTCCTCAGTGCACTGTGCTCATACCTGATTTCACCCCCTGAGCAGGACTCCCCATTCCCAAACCTGCCCTGATTACCCAGCTGGAAGCAGGGGAAGAGCCGTGGGTCCTGGCTCCAGCGTTTTTGCTGCCCCAAGCGATAGGGAAAAAATAAGCTGCGATCAGCGGCAATTCGGCGGCAGCTCTACCACCACTGCTTTATTCTTCTGCGGCAATTTGGCGGCAGGTCTTTCCTTCCGAGAGGGACTGAGGGACCCACCGCCGAATTGCCACCAAAGCCCCACACGCGCCACCCCTTTCCGTTGGCCGCCCCAAGCACCTGCTTGCTGTGCTGATGCCTGGAGCTGGCCCTGCGTCCTGGATCTCCAGGCCTCCGAGGAATTAACATCCCAAAGAGGCACCTGCACAGGTGAGGAGTCAGTGACACTGACACAGAAACTATCTGGCAAGTGAAGGAAAAATCTGAAAATCCCCCAAATGTGCTATAAGCCCCCTTCAGTGATTGCGTTGTGTTTTCCCTCTTTGCTACTCCCTTTGTGTCCTTTCTACCCTCCCAGGCACTGACTCCTGCCTGGATTCCCTCTCTCTCCCCCAGCAGGTGAGGAGACAATGAGTGAGAACGAGGAGGGAATCCACAGCAGGAAGGCCCTGAGGAAGTGGAACTGCGGGGAGGTTTCTGAGAGGAGCTGAAGGAACTTTTCCCAGTGCTGGGAACAGAGAAATGCCTGGAGTCATCGGCACAGGTCAGAGAGGAAGCTGGAAAACAGCCCATGGAAGAAAGTGGATGACTCCATTGAATGTGGGAGAGGAGGCAATGGTGCCCAGGAAACCACAGCCCAGCAGACAAATCATAAAGAAAAGAAACCCTAGAAATGCTCGGAGTGTGGGAAAAGTTTCAGTCGGCAGTCTGGCTTTTCTAAAGCATGGGAGAATCCACACAGGAGAGAGACCTTATGAATGCATAAATTGTAGGAAAACCTTCAGTCAGCTCTCAGGCCTTATTTGCCACAGGAGAATCCACACAGGCGAGAGGCCATATATTGTGGGAAAAGTTTCAGTGCACCATCAGCCCTTTCAGTCAGCGCTCAAGCCTTCTTAAGCATAAGAGAATCCACACGGGAGAGAAACTCTTTAAATGTTTGGACTGTGGGAAAAGTTTCAGTGAGAGCAAGCCTTATTTAGCATGGGGGAATCCACACAGGAGAGCCACCCTATCAATGCTTTGAGTGTGGGGAAAGCTTCAGTCAGCACTCAGGCCTTATTTGCCACAGGAGAATCCACACGGGAAAGAAACTCTCTAAATACTTGGACTGTGGGAACAGTTTCAGTCAGCGCTCAAGCCTCATTAAGCATGGGAGAATCCACACAAGAGAGAAACCCCATGAATGCTTGTGTAAGCAGAGTCAGGATGAGCTCTACCCTGACATCTGGTGGTGAATTATGGCGAGTGTGGAACAGAATTTCAGGGGCTGATCATGTTTGCATAGGCACACCCACCCTGCCTAGCATGAGCCCACGGCAACCCAAAATGGTCACGTTGACAGCTGTGGGATCCCCAATTTCTCTGTTACTGGGGCAGGAGGAATAAAGTGTTGTTACCCTGAGTATGTGAATGAGGGACTATGAAACTGTTTTATGACAGAAGGTCTCACCTTCGTCTAAGTAACACTCACTAGACAAGGGACATGGGTTCCAAAACCCAGGAAATTGATAGAGGTAGGGGACAAGCATGTGTACCTGGTGGGATGGGGCCTCTTTAAGAGTCTAGAGCACCAATTGCATCTTGTTCTCTCTCCACTGTTGAATAGTAGAGCTGGGTTTGATTCTGTTAAGAATCTAGCTAGAGACTGCTGAACTGACTTCACTTTGGGCCAATTATGCACCAGCACTGGGGCTCCCCTATTAGAAGCTGAAATCAATAAATGAGCTGAACTTACTGGGTGCTGTGTTAACTAGTGGGGGAGCCTGAAGATATATTGCAAAGTTGCAGAATGATTGGAGCAGCCCATGGAACAGCGAGCGAGCGGAGGAGTGGTTTGCGGGGACGGTTGGAGCGGCTCACGGGTCGGCTGGAGAAACAGAGCGGCTGGTGGAGTGGAGCTGTTTGTGGTGAAGGCTGCAGCAGAACCCCATGGAGAGGCAGGGCAGTCAGCCTTGGACCACGTAAGGCGCCTCTTAACACCCTGTGTGCCCCCCCATCTCCACCCAGGCTGGGGGGGCAGTAAAACTCTGCTGATAAACTTTTGAACTCTGGGGCGGCACTGACCAGAGACAGAGACGTTTGGGTTATTGGACTTTGGGGTGATTGGACTTAAGACCCTGAGGGGAAAAGGGGAACAGGACACTGCCAAAACTTACTTGGTGGGTCTTTTGCTCATGGTTTATGTTATGAATCCTCTTTGTGGTGTTTCCCCAACATGATGCCACATTGTTTCCCTCCTTTATTAAAAGGATTTTGCTACACTCAGACTCTGTGCTTGCGAGAGGGGAAGTATTGCCTCCTAGAGGCGCCCGGGGGGTGTAGTATGTAATTGTCCCAGGTCACTGGATGGGGGCTCGAGTTGGTTTTTGTATTGCATTATTGAAACGGCACTGCTGGATACTGAACCCGGCTCTTGTTGCTGCCAACTCAGAGGGGCAGAAGGGTTACGCTCCCAGCTCGTAACTTCATAAACATCAAAGTTTCATTTGAAGATCAAACCTTGCTTCACACCAGACAGTCCACACAAGAGAGAACCTTCAATAAATGCAGGAAAAGATTCAATCTGAGCTCACACATTATTCCCCATCACATAATTCAGAGGAGGAGGAGGAGCTTGAATGTGGAGGAAGCTTCATTTGGTGCTCACATGGCATCAAGCATCAGCAGAGCCACACAGGGAAGAGCCTCTCAGATGTCCTTAGCGTGGAAATGCTTCCCTTGGAGCTAACACCACACTGGACATCAGAGACTCCTCCACACAGGAGGGAAATTCTCTCAGTGCCCTGACTAGGGCTGGCCATAGTAAAACGTCCATTTCCTAATCCCCACATGCAGCAGGCACATTTGGTTCCCAGATATCCAGTTGTCCATGTCTGGGAGCAGGTTCCACCAGCAGCTGACCCTGAGCTGATCAGTGACTCTCTGGTTTTGCCTGGTCTCAGCAAAGGCCAGGCAGAGGAGAAGTCCTGGTCAGCCCCTCCTCCCTGCCACAGCCCTGGCTGCTGAACTGCTGGGCCTTCCTGCCAACCTGCTGGGGGAAGGGAGAGAGAACCTGCTTTTGATACTACACCCCAGATTCATCGTCATGATGATGCATTTAGTACAAGATGGGTCGTGTAAGGTATCATTGGCAAAGTTCTGATTTGCTGAATATGAGAATCCTGTCTGTATGCATGTATCAGTTTGGTAGCTGAAGTTATGAATATTGACTCTGTATCTTAATTTCAAATGTGGTTACACCTGGTGACAACCACTAGGAAAGATGCTTCCAGTGTAGACAGCTGGTTGGGAAGGGCCAGCAGGGAAACAATAGGCCTTAGGAGAATCTTATCCCCGACCTGGTGAGCCTGCTGGAGAATGCTCCAGGCAGCCTCTGAGCAATGGGCTCGGCAAGGTGGGCAAGGGCATGTGACCGGACCACATGACACTGAGCTCCATTTTGGGTACCCGTGTTTCTCCACAAACTGGGCTGGGAACCAAGTTTGGAAGAACGAGTATCGGCCACATGGAACAGCTCTCTAAGGCAGGGAGTGACATCATCGGTTGTTGGATACTCTCCCATTGCTGAACACCTGAGAGAAGCTCCGAAAGAAAATGACTTGGCGCGGGGTGGGAGCCCAAGCTGGAAAGCGAGTGCAGCTTGTGCCTTCAGCATCTGCAAGCCTGTGTGGGTCATCAGTCAGGGTGAGCACTTGCTAAATCAGACCCAATCTTCCTAGTCTTTTAGGCTTTGTTTGCAATTTTGTTTATTTACTAGGTAATCTGCTTGGATCTGTTTGATATCACTTCACTTCTGGTTTCTGTAGTTAGTAATCTTGGTTCATGTTTTAATGTGAACCCGTGTGCTTTGGAGCCTTTAGCTGTGCTGTCTCAATTCCCATCGCAGCCAGTAGTAGCTGAAATTATCTAGGATCCTGGTTAGAGGTTGGATCCAGGTGCAGATGCAGCAGCTCCACTGGTCAGGGGGCAGCCAGAGCAGAGAGAGAACCCCAGAGTGGGGACACCTAGCCCCTGTTGTAAGTGACCACAACAAGATTGGAGGTTGAACCCCAGACACCCTGGGCCCAGCCTTACCAGGGTTACGAGGACTTTGCCACACACAGAGTAGAAGGAGAGTCCTTGAGGTCAGGGAGGCCTCTGGGTAAAGGGAGTGGGAGTGAGGACTCACATCCTAGCTGGCCCATTCCACTGGGGGTGTGTATAAGCCAGAAAAATGAGCCACAATATAGGGACCATGCCCCCCTTTACACTTGGACCCTTTGCTTCTCCCTCTCTCTCCTCTGCTGTCTCTGCTCCCCTTGGCTTTCCCAGCACCTGGCCCCACAGTGCTTGTGGTCAGCTGGAGACGGGGCTTCCTGGGCCTGCTCCTCTCTCCTGATTCCAAAGGACTTGGCAGTTGAGGGGTCAAGTCCCTCCATGGTTGTGCTGGCTTAGTTTTCCCTTTGTGCAGAAATTCCTGCTTTCTTCAGGACTGGAGCCTCTTCTTGGCCTCTCAGGCCCATGCTCTGGTTTCAGCTAGAGCCCCGGGATGGACCTGGGGCGTAGGGCGTCCCAAAGGCTAGAGCGTGAGCCTTAGTGGCTTCCAGACCAGCCTTTGCCATTCCTGCCGTGCCAGAGAAATGGGCACACACCCAGGCTGGCGTGCAGAGCAGTTTCCCTCTCCCAAGTGTGCGCCTGTCCCGCCGCTTGAGGGGGCTTGCTAAATGCCACCTTTGGAGCCTGTGTGTTTCTCTGCTTCCCGCCAGCTGGGGAAAAGCCCCTTGGGGTAAAATCTCCTGCCCCACTGCCAAAATGAGCAACCTTGGAGCGGGAACGGTAAGAGGCCCCCGCAGCGGGGCAGGCCCTGCTTTCCTACCGTCTTCTGCTGTTGGCCACAGAGCATCAGCAGCTGCCCCCATGCTGGTCTGCGGGTGCCTTTCAGTGGGTGTCTGGTGTGCCAGGGAGCAGGCTGGCTGTGGTGTCTTTGGGGCTGTCTGCAGTCCACACGCGGGCATGGTCCTCCCCTCCTCTTGCCCCACCCTCGGTTGCTCTGTGGCTTTTAAGCTTCCCTTGGCGCTGTCAGCACCAGCTGCCTCTGCTCGAGGGGCCCAGAGGAGGAAGTTGTGCTGGGCTCCAGCCTGGGGCTCTTCCTCCCTCCTGCCTGTCCCTGGCTATCAAGCCTGGGCCTGGCCCTCCTTTAGATTACGCGCCGTGTGGGCAAGAGCCAAGCGCGGCAGCAAGTGCAAGGGCCAAACCCGTGGGCATCAGGTGAAGCTGCGAGAATTGCAGCCCTCAGGTCACCCCACAGGACGGCAGCATCTCTAGCCAGGGTGTGACGGAGCGATTCTGGCGGGACCCAACTGAGAGTGCCAAATCAGGACCAATTGCTCAAACAGGGCAGTCACAGCCCTAGGCTGGGGTTTTCCACCTCTAAGGCAAACCAAACCAGCCGGACAAAAGGACATCGGTCTCACCCCACTGGCTAACCACAAGTCACCCGAGCAATTTCCTTAGACACTCCAGTCTCCCAGTATCACCACCAGTGCACTCGTCCTGGGGATAAATGGTTATGAAAACCAACACCCCGATAAAGAAAAAGGTTCCCTCGATCCCAAAGGACCAAGCCCCAGACCCAGGTCAATATACACATCAGATCTTACCCACAAATCACGCTGTTGCCAACCCTTTAGAATCTAAAATCTAAAGATTTATTTACAAAGGAAAAGATAGAGGTGAGAGGTAGAATTGGTTAAATGGAATCAATTACATACAGTAATGGCAAAGTTCTTAGTTCAGGCTTGCAGCAGTGATGGAGTAAACTGCAGGTTCAAATCAAGTCTCTGGAGTACATCCCCCGCTGGGATGGGTCCTCAGTCCTTTGTGCAGAGCTTCAGCTTGCAGCAAAGTCTCTCCAGAGGTTAGAAGCAGGGTTGAAGACAAGATGGAGATGATGCATCAGCCTTATATAGGCTTTTCCAGGTGTAAGAACCTCTTTGTCCCCACTGTGGAAAATTACAGCAAAATGGAGTCTGGAGTCACAGGGGCCAGTCCTGCATACTTCGCTGAGTCATAAGGCGTGCCTGCCTTCTCTCCATGGGTCAATTGTGTAGCTGATGGTCCTTAATGGGCCATCAAGCAGGCTAAGCAGAGCTAACACCAACTTGTCTGGGATATCACCCAGAAGCACATGACCAACTTGAAATACAGACAGTATAGAGCCAATATACATAACTTCAACTAAAAATGATACATGCACACAGACAGCATAATCATAACCAGCAACCCATAACCTGGTCTTAGACACCTTATATGACCCCCTTTACCTAAGATTTGGTGCCACTACAGGACCTTGGTTGCAACCCATGTTCTATATGGTCCCAATTTATATCAATAACGTCACACCCCAACGCAAAATTGATACAGGAAGGGATGTCACAAACATCGCTGACTGCATCCCAAACCCCCTTTCCTTGGGTCTGTCTCACTACAGCTAGTGTTGGGCTAGAGGCCGTACCAGCGTATAACAGAAATGGTTTATCAAAGTCATGTTCAATAACATGATTGAATTTCTTTACAAACTCAAGGTATAACTTGGTTAGCTTTTGCAGCATGGTTCCTGTATGTTTCATGTGATTTTGCCAAGAGCTAAAGAAAACAGCTACTTTATCCATACCAGCTTTGGCCAATGTTTGGAACCCAATTAACATTAAACCAATGTAGATATTGAGGTTGTTCATAGTACAGGAATCTTGGCATTTAGCCATGAAAGCAATATGGTAGCGTGCCTCAGTTTCCCCTTTCATACAGCACATCAGGTCTGGAATGTATTTTCCCCTGTGAAAAGTTTCAATACTGTTTACAGGCATTAACTGTGAAACATCAGTATAGCAAGGCCCTTTAACATAAAGTGTGTTTCCATGTATTCCTTTCAACATGTTCAATGGATTTTCCAAAAGATTAGGCACATTGTACATTGTTACAGTTCTTGGCAATAGCAACACATTAGTTACAAAAATTAGCATTAGCAATAACAACAAATTCATTGCAAGTGTCCATTTACAATCATGTTTGTCATGCCACACCCTTGGCTCAATACCATTGGAGTTTGGGCATTTTAGGGTTAACCTGTGGCTTCCTTTGCAAAATTCAGTCTTCTCTTTCCTTCTTGTCCTGCAGGATGAGACCCTGATTTCTCTTGCTTAACAGAATTCACTGGCTGATGGGGTGGGCTCTCTGTGCTAACAGCTATTAGCAAGTCTTTCTTCTCCCTGCCAGCCAAGTAATTTGCATTAACACAGACACTAGCTTTTAACTCCTTAGCTGCTATGGATTCCAAGGCTGGACTTTGTCTTACAGAGATACCACACAAATCCAAAGGGTCTGAGGGTGAGAGCTGGCTTGCTCTCCCCTGCATCCTTAAGCATTCAGCCATAAAACTGTTCTGCTCAGAAACACCAGTAGCTGAATCTGTCCTCAGACCCTGAAGCACAGACTGCTTACTCACAGAATCAGCATGGAGACAGTCCTGTTCCAACACCATTGTCTTCCCAACAGGCTGGCCACACACAGCCTCGTGGTTATAGGGCTGTTCAACTTTGTTAACAGCTCCTACTCCATCTGAGACCTTTCCAAAGCTGCCCACACTGGATCTCTCAAAAGGAAAGTCAGTGGATCCATTCACAACAGAAAATTTCTGGCTGTTAGGAACTGAAACTTCCTTGATTAAATCACTTTACACCCTTCAGTTGCAGTAAACTGCTTGCACAGGCTACCATGAGGATTCCTTTCCCAGGAGCTTTTCTAAGCAGCAATTCACCCCTCACAGAAATTCTGCCCTTCCCTGCTTCACCTAGGGCTTGCTCTAAAGGAACATTTTCCTGAGCAATCACAGATTCTTTCTGGTTCTTACTTACATTCATAATCACCTTAGGCCCATCAGGCAGATTTCTACACAATCCCTTTCAGGCAAACTTATAGACTTCCTAGATAACAGGTTAGAAACAATCTCCTTTCCCTGGCCTGGAACAAGTTTAGGAATCTTTTCCTTCTTGCTACAAGTTGTCAAACTGTCAGTAGGTAACACAATTAAATCACCTTCATGCTCTCCTTGTGCCCTGGCTGGTATCACCCTGATCAGACAGAGTTGCAACACCCTTTTCCAACCACACATTAGCAACTGGCAAACTACACGCACCAGAATTGTCTGGTCTCTGGGATTTTGCTATGACACTAACTGGATGCAACCTAGTCACAGTGCCATTCTCCCCAGCAGACACAAACTCAGGACCATTCCCTTCCTGGGCTTTAGCTGTATTTACAACCAACTCCGAGACAACTGAATCACCCTCAACCATCACAGGCTGAAAGGCCCCTTCTGTCTGCTCCACAGACACCGAAGAGCCAGAGACACATTCTCTTTCACCAGACACATAGCTTGGGATCTCATTTCCCTTGTCCCAGCACACAGGGCTGTTCACAGACAACTGCTTGGAGATTGGGGTAACTTCCTCCATAGGCAAGTCAATACCCCTGACAGACATAGGCACATTCCCTTCACTGTCACATTTCTCCCCACAGGACACAGGTAAGGGATAGGGACACTCATCTTCCACTATCCCTCCCTTCCCAAACTCCTGATTAGACAAAGCCATCAGCTCACAAGGCTGCCTAGGCTCCTCCAAACTTTCCCTACCAGGCACATTGCCACTCCCAATGGATAAGCTGCTGCTTTTTTCACTACACTGAGCTACTTCCAGCAAATCACAGTTACTCATTTCAGGTTCACTTTTACAAGCTGTACTAGCCAACAATCCATTACCCATCACAAATCTACCCTCTCCTTCCTCAGTTAGGGCTTTAACCTGACCATCTACTTTAATCTGCTTCTGAGAAACATTTTCCTCACCAATGAGATCTTTCTGCTCTTGATCTAACTTCAGATTTCCTTCTGAGACATCAGACAGACATTCAGAAACTTCATTTACAGACACACTGCTTTCTTGCACAGACAAACAGATATTTCTCTCCAGGTTAGAACTCCCCTCTCCCCAGCCATAGCAAAACTGGTTAAACACAGAAAACTGCCCAGAGTGACACCACATATCAACACAGTTATAAACTGGATTTTCAAGAGGATACAGTTTCTGCCGTTCTTCCCTTGCTTTTTTGACTTGGAGCTGAAGTCTGGCAGTTTCCTGCTGCATCTGTCGAGTTTCCTCCTCAGCAGCCAGCAGCTCCAGATGCCCCTTACGAGCTTTTTCTTCTCTCTTAGCAGCTTCTTTCTCCAGCTGGGCCAAGGCTTCCTTCTCTTCCATTCAATTTCTGCCAGTTTTGCTCATATTCAAACTGCAGGCTGTCTCTCAAGGCTTGCAGTTTCCTTGCTTTTCCTGATGCTTTCTGTCTCATGGTCACTGATCTTTAACCAACCAAACTCTCAAACCCAAAATTTGAATTTGGATAGCGTGGGGTTCTGACCCAAAGCTTAATTGACCTGGTTCTGTGGATCCAAGCACGACTACGCCACTGTGACGGAGCGATTCTGGCGGGACCCAACTGAGAGTGCCAAATCAGGACCAATTACTCAAACAGGACAGTCACAGCCCTAGGCTGGGGTTTTTCCACCTCTAAGGCAAACCAAACCAGCCGGACAAACAGGACTTTGGTTTCACCCCACTGGCTAACCACAAGTCACCCAAGCAATTTCCTTAGACACTCCAGTTTCCCAGTATCACCACCAGTGCACTCGTCCTGGGGATGAATGGTTATGAAAACCAACACCCCAATAAAAGAAAAAGGTTCTCTTGATCCCAAAGGACCAAGCCCCAGACCCAGGTCAATATACACGTCAGATCTTACCCACAAATCACGCTGTTGCCAATCCTTTAGAATCTAAAATCTAAAGGTTTATTTACAAAGGGAAAAAGATAGAGATGAGAGGTAGAATTGGTTAAATGGAATCAATTACATACAGTAATGGCAAAGTTTTTAGTTCAGGCTTGCAGCAGTGATGGAGTAAACTGCAGGTTCAAATCAAGTCTCTGGAGTACATCACCCGCTTGGATGGGTCCTCAGTCCTTTGTGCAGAGCTTCAGCTTGTAGCAAAGTCTCTCCAGAGGTAAGAAGCAGGGTTGAAGACAAGATGGAGATGATGCATCAGCCTTATATAGGCTTTTCCAGGTGTAAGAATCTCTTTGTCCCCACTGTGGAAAATTACAGCAAAATGGAGTCTGGAGTCACATGGGCCAGTCCCTGCATACTTCGCTGAGTCATAAGGCGTGTCTGCCTTCTCTCCATGGGTCAATTGTGTAGCTGATGGTCCTTAATGGGCCATCAAGCAGGCTAAGCAGAGCTGACACCAACTTGTCTGGGATATCACCCAGAAGCACATCACCAACTTGAAATACAGACAGTATAGAGCCAATATACATAACTTCAACTAAAAATGACACATGCACACAGACAGCATAATCATAACCAGCAACCCATAACCTGGTCTTAGACACCTTATATGACCCCCTTTACCTAAGATTTGGTGCCACTACAGGACCTTGGTTGCAACCCATGTTCTATATGGTCCCCATTTATATCAATAACGTCACACAGGGTGTCAAGTTCTAGGGCCCGGCCCATTGCGGCCATTGCGTCAAGCCGGCCAGACCGAGGCCTGGCTCCAGTGGGATCAACTCACCGGCAGGAGGAAAGACTTGCTCTTGCACAACTCCAGAGAAAGAAGCAGAGATTCCAGGGCTTGGCCACAAGCCAACAGGGCACCAGATGGTCCCACGGAGAGTTGAACTGAGCTGGTAGGAGTCAGACTCCTGCATGAGCCCATCACACCATGGGAGGGTGGGGAGGAGCTGTGAGCCCGGCAGGTGTGTCCGGTGCAGGGCATTGGGAGTCTGGGGGCTGCTGCACAAATCAGCTGCTGGGGGGCCGGTGGGTGCCTGGGCTGCTGCTGCCCCCAGCTGGGTCTGTATGGGGAGAGATCTGCATTAGCCCCCTTTGTGCCCAGCTCTGCGGGGCGGGGAGGGTTCGGACTCTTTGCGGTGGCTGGAGCCAGCCCCTGAGCCGGAGCCTGCCGGTGAGGGGAGAGACCTGGGGGAAAGGGCTGGGGCTGAGCAGGAAAGTGAGTCTGGAGCTTCAGCTCTCACAGCCCCAGGGAAGCACCTGCCCTCAGCTCTGGGCCAGATCTGCCGCTGGGGCCACAGCAGAGGTTCTTTTGGTTCAGTTCTTGGGTAACCTGCATTGAGCTGTGCGCTCATTGCTTACAATCCCTTCAAGCCTATCTTTGAGTAGTTAATCAATGTGTGTTCTATTTCCCCCTAAAACTCTGTGTTTTGCTAGATGTGCTTGGGGCACCTGCTCAGGACCAGAGACTGGTGCATGATCCTCTCCACTTGGAGGAGGAGCAGACTGGGGAATAAACTGATCCCGTCAGGCTTTTGGCCAGGGCAAGACGCTGCAGCACCGGGGACGTAGGCTGGGGAGCTGGGGAGAAGCTTCCTAGTCCCTGCAGCTGGGTGTGTCCCTGCCTGTGCAAAGGTTTGTGTGAGTGCAGGGCCGGGAGCGAGCTGCATCTTCTCCCAGCAGCTGTGTGAGAGGGAGCCCAGGCTGGGGAGACAGAGGGCTCAGCGGTACCCCAGCTCCAAGTTGCACCCCTGGGGGCCTTTAAACATTAGGAACCATCAGAGTTAAGGTGACGTGTACAAACTTTGTGCAGTGCTGTTGTGCATGCGTGTTATGATACAGACTCCCAAGCGTGGCCTTGGGGTGAATTCCCTGCCCCCAACAGCATCAATTTCCTCCAGACCACCAAGGGAAGTGGTGCTTTCTCCATCCATCCCTTGATGAGGTGCCTTTGTGGAGTCTGCTTTGGTCCAAAACTTGCTAGAGTGCCATACAGGAGGCCTGGGCTGTGCAGAGGGGTCAGATGAGATGATCTAAGTGTCTCTTGTGGCCTTAGTCTCCAAATCTCAGCAAAACTGAGTGTGGCACATTGAGAGCCTCTGAGGTTTCCATGTGCTGCCTGCTTGATCCCCAGCACTAACCCTGAGTGCGTGGGGTGTCACAGGAGAGCAGCTGAAACATGAAAGGGCTGGCCAGGGCAGGACATTAGCCCTGCAGGGCAGGGGTGGGTGAGGCGGTGACATCACAAGGGCCTTGTGCAGCACCTCAGCTGATTGGTGAAAGGAGGTTGGGAGGCGGTGACCTCACAGAGCGTCCATGACAACAGCCAGGTAGGACAGGCTGCAGGGCTGGGGCCATCTCAGAGACCCCCGGGGCTTTGCTGCAGAGAGTCTCCTTCTGTAGGTCTCCCCAGCCTAGGTCCGTGCTGATTAGGCCTCCACTGGATTCTTGTGTACAGTTCTGGGCATCACATTTTTGGAAAGATGCAGAGAAATTGGAGAAAGTCCAGAGAAGAGCAACAAGAATGATGAAAGTCTAGAAAACATGACCTATGAGGGAAGATTGAAAGAATTGGATTTGTTAAGTCTGGAGAAGAGAAGACTGAGAGGGGACATTACAGTTTTCAAGTACCTAAAAGGTTGTTACAAGGAGGCGGGAGAAAATTATTCTCCTTAACCTCTCATGATAGGACAAGAATCAAGAGGCTGAAATTACAGCAAGGGAGGTTTAGGTTAGCCCTTAGGAAAAACTTGCTAAGAGTCAGGGTGGTTAAGCAGTGGAATAAATTGCCTAGGAGGTTGTTGAATCTCCATCCTTGGAGATTTTTAAGAGCAGGTTAGACAAAGCCCTGTCAGAGATGATCTATATAATACTTAGTCTTGCCTTGAGTGCAGGCGACTGGACTCGATGACCTCTTGGGGTCCTTCCAGTCCTATGATTCTATGATCCAAAGGTCTCTTCTTGCCTTAACGTCTACAAATCTCTGCAAAACTAAGTATGGGCCATTGAGCAGCCTCTGATGTTTTCATGTGTCGCCTGCTTCGTGTCCAGAAGTAACACTGAGTGAGTGGGGGTGTGGGTGTGACACAGCAGGAGCAGCTCAAAGATGCAAAGGGGCTGTCCAGGGCGGTGACATCACACTAGCCTTTTACAGGAGCTGGGCTGATTGGTCAAGGGAGGTTGGGAAGCGGTGACCTCACAGAGAGTCTATGAGCAGGGGCAGGTAAAGAGGCTGCAGGGTAGGGGAAATGGCTTTGCTGCAGGGAGTCTCCTTCTCAAGGTCTCCTTGAGGAGTGAGAGAGAATACAGGCTCACGCCTGTGAGCGTGAGGAGGAGCCTCCTTGGGGTTTTCCCCTTTCCCACTGCTAATTGAGTGAGAAGACAGAAGTCCCTGTGGAGCAGAGAAGAGCCTCAGAGAGGTTTCATGTTGTTGTTTCATGTTGTCATAGGTTTCCTTCATATGGACTGCATGACCAAGTGGAATTGATGGCAAAACATTGGCATTATGCAGTAAAACATCTTTAAGACTCGTCTTCGATGAATCAACGAACAGTCTCCACTCATGTGGACTGTGAACGATGTTGAGGGCTGCCATCACACCATGGATGTTGTTGCAGGCTACAAGATGGCCTTCCATGAAGAAGAATGGGACAAGATCCTTTTGACGGTCCCGGAGCAGGCTACATGAGGAAATCAGTCCTTTCGTTGGACTTGCTGGCAGAAGAGCCCAGTGATGGTGCAGCTCCCCGAGCGTCAGTGACAAACGCAGCGCTCCAGCAACTGAGCTCTAGGGCTCGCTGCTGAAAGAAAAGCTTCACGAGTGACAAAGGGAAAAGGGAGGTGCTGGTCTTTAGCCAAGGGCAGGGAGCCCCACCCTCCAACACAGACCATTTCCCTCGTTGTCTGTCTGTGCTGGGGCAGAATCAGTAACACGGCCTCCTGCTTTTGCTATTGCAGAGAGTCGGTTCTGACGGTCTCCTCAAACCCAGTGTGCGAAACAGGCCTCAGAGCTGACTGGGTGTAAACAAGAACTACTCAGGTAGACTGTGTCAGCTGCGAATTCAGATGTGCCCCTTTCCTGGAGAGATGGACTGAGCTGTGAGGGGACTGGAAGCGGAGCTCCCAATGTTTAACTTGCACTCGTTCAGCATCTTTCCTGCGAGTGCCGTCACTGTAGGTTAAATCCTCCAGCCCAGGACTCCCCACCAGCTGTGGGCCTGACAAGCTTTCCCTGGGATTGGATTCTGTAGAACAGGGGTGCAGGGAACCAGCAGGTGCATCTGACTCCTTGGTGAGGTTTTGCATGCAAGATGTGTGTGTGAGTCTTTGTGTGTCGGAAGCAGTGAGTGTGGCACTCTCAGTGAACCGACAGAGGGCGACAGTGGTCAGAGAGAGACAAAGGAAGAATCAAGAGGCACCGATGGGCATAAGGATGATGATTGTGTTGTGTTTCATTCCTTAGATGTGGTGCCACCGCCCGTCCCTTTAGCCTTGTAGTTTACCAAGAGTAAAACTAAATATCTGTTGAGATACAAGGGAGTGTGTGTGTCCATTCCTGCTAGCTGCACAGGGGTTTGATGTTGCTGCTTTCAATCCTCCGGCTCTGCCGGGATAAGGAACAATTGAAGCCATCACTGAAGTGAAGGAGGGAGATGATTTTCTGACAGGGAGGGACGGCTCCTCTTAAAGGTGTTTGGCAGGCAGCCTCCTTCCCAGGTCTGTCCCGACAACACCCAGTTGAAAAGGAACCCTGCCCAGCCCTCCTCAGCCAGATGAAAAGGAGCGAGTGAGTGAGCGTGGGGAGAGCGACGGAGGGAGATGGATTGAGCGGGCTGGGACCTCTGCGAAGGGGCGGGATGAGGGTGTTCAGTTTTGTTGGGTCAGAAAGTTGGCAACCCCAGATCCAGGGGAAACAACTCAAAGACCCAACGAGTCTGGCCAGGGGCAGGACATCAGCTTTGAGGGGAGGGGTGGGTGTGGCAGTGACATCACAAAGGCCTTTTGCAGGAACTCGGCCTATTGGGCAAAGGTGGTGGGGAGGGGGTGACCTCACAGAGAGACCCCGACATCAGCCGGGCAGGACAGAGGTGCAGGGCCAGGTCTATCTCTGAGAGCCCCCAGCTCTGCTGCCGCAAGTCTCCTTCGCGAGGTCTCTCCTCGAGGGCTGAGAGAGAATTCAGATTCATGGATGTGAGCATGAGGAGGAAAGACTGTGGAGTTTTCTCCTTTCCTACCATGGATTGTGCTGAAAAGAAACTTCCCTTTGAGAAGGTAAGAGGCTCAGAGAGCTTTGGAACCTGTTCAGTCTGATCCACCTGGCGCAGGCAGCATTCTAGGCCCAGACAGCACTGGCTTCAGGTGGCAGAATTTGATTTCCTCCCTAGGTTTTGATGATTGGAATCCCTGGGGACATTGGGGTGTATCCTTTTTGGTTTATCTTTTCCTCTTTCCTCCTTCCTTTCTCCTCTTCTCTTGCTTCTTTTTTCCCTTTTCCAGCTTCCCTCCCTCTACCTAGGAGGGACGGGTCTGGAGTGCAGTCAGGGGAGGGGTATTGCTCTCATTGCGGGAGGTCCTCACCAAGAGGTGGGTCTGGGTCTGAGAGTGATCCCCTCTGATGGTGTCCTGGGCCGTCCTTTGGGACATCTGGTGAGACCCCTCAGCCTCCTGCCCCTCAGAGTCTCAGTGCTGATTGGCTGAGCAGGGGGCTATCGACACCAAGGAGACTCAGGTCAGTTTGGTCTCTTTTCAAATCAGGCAAATAAGTCACAACCAATCCAATGTATGGAATTAATCTGGCTGCTTCTCTCCATTAATTGTCTCTTGGCAGGTCATGATTTTCAATAATGTCCTAGGTCTTCTAAAATACTTGCTGAATAATTACTATGAACCACTGTTGGTCTCTAGCTCACTTGAGGGCACTTTATTCTGATCACTCAATGTGTGAAATTCAAGATGTGAGAGAGGCTGAAAGTCAGGAGCAGTCTTTCCTCTATTTTGTTATGTCCATGTGTGGAATGAATTTTGTTTTGGGCACAAATATGGAGGTGAGGTGTGACACATCACCTGCATATTGCGCTCCTTACAAAATTCATTCTGCACATGGATGGTGTGTGGCAGGGGTGAGGCTGAAAGGTTTGGAGTGTGGGAGAGGCTCGGGGGGGGGGGTTGGGGCGCAGTGATGTGAGGGCTCCGGCTGGGGGTGCAGGCTCTGGAGTGGGGCTAGCGATGTGGGTCGCTGCATTGGAGCAGCGGGTCGGGGCGCCGGGGGTGAGGGCTCTGGGGTGGGGCTGGGAATGAGGAGATTGGGGAGCAGGTTGCCCCAGGGAGAAAGAACTGCCCCCTCCAGCCCTCTCTCCCCACAGCAGCTCAGGGCCAGATGAGAGGGTACCTGTCTCCAAGCCGCAGCAGCGCCGGTGGGGCTGGGTTGGGACTGAGGGAGGCGACAGGATTTATTTTTCCGAAGTCAAAAGGAGGAAGGGATGGAGTTATGCTTCAGTTTTTACCTCATAACCTTATTCCTGTCTAACCTACAGGACACTATGGGAATAAGACACTATGTCATGTGGTGACATCACAAGAGCAGAGGATGTGAGAACTACAGCAACTGAGAGGGTGGGGGATTTAGAGTCGGATTGTTTCAAATGCTGCATTTGTCGGCTGACATTTAACAGCAACACTTAGCTAACACAATGGAGAAAAGAATTCTCTGCTAAAGATTCAACCTGCCCCTTTGGCCAACTCCACCCCTTCCTGACCGGGTGTGCTCAGAACACCTCTCCCGCCAGCCTCCCCCACAGGCCCACAGCTGGGCACCCAGCACAAAGCAAGGGAGGGGTTGCTTGGCTTGTTTTACTTTTTACTTTTCAAAGGCTTTTTAAAAGCATTTTCTGCCCCTGTTCCCCATGGTGAGGAAGCAGATGGTTAGTTAAACAAAAGTTAAACAAAAGTTAAAAGGTAGAGTGACTAAAATGAAATCCTGCAAGTTGCATGGGCCCTTTTAAAGACACCATAATAGAGGCCCAACTTCAATGTATACCTCATATTATGAAACACAGTAAAAGAACTAAAAAGAGCCATCGTGTCTTAACAACCATGTAAAAGAAGCAGTGAGAGATAAAAGACTTCCTTTAAAAAGTGGAAGTCAAATCCTAGTGAGGCAAATAGAAAGGAGCATAAACACTGCCAACTTAAGTGCAAGAGTGTAATAAGAAAAGCCAAAGAGGAGTTTGAAGAACGGCTAGCCAAAAACTCCAAAGGTAATAACAAAATGTTTTTTAAGTACATCAGAAGCAGGAAGCCTGCTAAACAACCAGTGGGGCCCCTTGACGATCAAAATACAAAAGGAGCGCTTAAAGACGATAAAGTCATTGCGGAGAAACTAAATGAATTCTTTGCTTCAGTCTTCACGGCTGAGGATGTTAGGGAGATTCCCAAACCTGAGCTGGCTTTTGTAGGTGACAAATCTGAGGAACTGTCACAGATTGAAGTGTCACTAGAGGAGGTTTTGGAATTAATTGATAAACTCAACATTAACAAGTCACCGGGACCAGATGGCATTCACCCAAGAGTTCTGAAAGAACTCAAATGTGAAGTTGCGGAACTATTAACTAAGGTTTGTAACCTGTCCTTTAAATCGGCTTCGGTACCCAATGATTGGAAGTTAGCTAATGTAACGCCAATATTTAAAAAGGCCTCTAGAGGTGATCCCGGCAATTACAGACCGGTAAGTCTAACGTCGGTACGGGGCAAATTAGTTGAAACAATAGTTAAGAATAAAATTGTCAGACACATAGAAAAACATAAATTATTGAGCAGTAGTCAACATGGTTTCTGTAAAGGGAAATCGTGTCTTACTAATCTATTAGAGTTCTTTGAAGGGGTCAACAAACATGTGGACAAGGGGGATCCGGTGGACATAGTGTACTTGGATTTCCTGAAAGCCTTTGACAAGGTCCCTCACCAAAGGCTCTTACGTAAATTAAGTTGTCATGGGATAAAAGGGAAGGTCCTTTCATGGATTGAGAACTGGTTAAAAGACAGGGAACAAAGGGTAGGAATTAATGGTAAATTCTCAGAATGGAGAGGGGTAACTAGTGGTGTTCCCCAAGGGTCAGTCCTAGGACCAATCCTATTCAATTTATTCATAAATGATCTGGAGAAAGGGTAAACAGTGAGGTGGCAAAGTTTACAGATGATACTAAACTACTCAAGATAGTTAAGCAGATTGTGAAGAACTTCAACAGCTCTCACAAAACTAAGTGATTGGGCAACAAAATGGCAAATGAAATTTAATGTGGATAAAGGTAAAGTAATGCACATTGGGAACAATAACCCCAAATATACATACAATATGATGGGGGCTAATTTAGCTACAACGTCAGGAAAAGATCTTGGAGTCATTGTGGATAGTTCTCTGAAGATGTCCACGCAGTGTGCAGAGGCGATCAAAAAAGCAAACAGGATGTTAGGAATCGTTAAAAAGGGGATAGAGAACAAGACGGAGAATATAGTATTGCCCTTATATAAATCCATGGTATGCCCACATCTCGAATACTGTGTACAGATGTGGTCTCCTCACCTCAAAATAGATATTCTAGCACTAGAAAAGGTTAAAAAAGGGCAACTAATATGATTAGGGGTTTGGAGAGGGTCCCATACGAGGAAAGATTAAAGAGGCTAGGACTCTTCAGCTTGGAAAAGAGGAGACTAAGGGGGGATATGACAGAGGTATATAAAGTCATGAGTGACATTGAGAAAGTGGATAAGGAAAAGTTATTTACTTATTCCCATAATACAAGAACTAGAGGTCACCAAATGAAATTAATAGGCAGCAGGTTTAAAACAAATAAAAGGAGACGGGACGGGACGGAGGACAGGGCTGGGGATGCAGGGATGGGGCGGAGGGACGAAGGGGTCAGGGACGGATGGAGACAGGGGACGGGACAGAGGACAGGGCTGGGGGGACGCAGGGAAGGGAGTGAAGGATGGAGGGAGCGGGAGGGTGACCAGATCGCAAGCGTGAACTATCAGGCCACGTTGGTGGAGCTGGGGGGGAGACAGACAGACACAGGTGCGCAGCCCCGTTGGGAGCCAGAGGCACACTGGTCCGCCTGGCCGTGTGCTACCAGCGTGCCCTTTCCTATTGGGGTGCGCCCATGCTGTGCCACAGAGCTCCCCTGCCCAACACCCCCCTACAACTCTTCCACCACAAATGCACAGTGCTGTGCACACACACCTCGCCCAGCACACCCCTGCCCACAGCCCCACCACAGCTGCCCAGCACCCCACACAGAAACCCCCACTCTCTAGTTTCCCAATACACACAGATTTCCCCTCCCTTCCTTCCTCCCTCCCAGTGCCCTTCCCCACAGCCCCACACCATAACTGCACAATGCCCCACACAGACCCGCAGTGCCCTGACACACACAGATCTCCCCCATAGCCCAGCACCCTGTTTTTCACTCTTGTTTTTTCAAGACCCAAAGGGAGAAATCCCCTCCCTCCTCCTACTCCATGGGAGGAGGGAAGCGGGCATTGAGCTTCTCTATGAATAGCTCCAGTGCCTGATTCTGCTTGAACTTACTTTTCCTGAAAGAGGCACCATTTTTCTCAGTTTTACCGTCACCCCTGGGGTTCTGAATAACAGCAGTGAAACTGACCAAAGCTGCTAGTGCTTGGCAGCATTGTGAGGCGGAATAGAAGCTCTGGAACTGCCAGTTTGCAGACTCAGGAAGACAGGTCTGCACTGGTTTACATTTGGAAGGTTATCTTCAGATAATGAAAGCTGGGCATGTGCTTTCTTCAATCCCTGACAATGCATGGCAGAGAATACAATTATTAAAGAAAAACAGTTTTAGCCCCTGTTTGCACAGTTACCTGCACTTATACAGGTTGCAACCTGATATTCCTTGCACAATCTACAAGTTTGGGTGCATCGGTAATGCCCTAATTGTATTACCGTTGCACCGTGATTTTGCTTGGTTCTTTTTAACCAAGGTGAAGTATTCCTAGAAAATAGGTGAAACATTTGGATTTGTAACAGTAATGTAAATACTGTGATAAATTCAGTGCCCCTGGCTTCCCATGGTTCCACAATCATAGAAATGGCACTGGAATTTACTTTTATCTTCAGAATTCTCCCCCCCCTCCCTCCGCAGATCACCATAAGAACTTCAGGAAGGGCATTTGAAATAACACATAAAAGTGATTCCATGCACAAGTCTAGAGTGTTTTCTGTTTCTCTGGAATTTGGCAGTCTATGGTGCTTAATACGGGCATATATGTTTGATTACTATAGAAATTTTTCAGATTCTGTAAAAAAAAGTCTGTCTTCACAGAATCCTCTCATCATTGGTACAGAAAGTGAAACAGAAGTGCTGCAGTATTTTAGGGTTTCTGGATTTGTTTTTCTCCAGGAAACAATTTTGGTGCTTTTATTATGCCAGATAATTACAAAAAATGTACTATCTTAAAAATATTGGTGATTGGCAGCAGTAGCCCTGGAAATGAAAATGGGTGAGATTTTCAAAAGAGAGTAAGTGATTTAGGAACATAAGTCTCATTAACTTTTAATGGGACTGGCATTTCTAAGTCATGCAGTTTTCAATGTCTCACCCATCATGTAAAATAGGGCTTGAATTTTCTATGATTTAGTTGACCACTGGCATGTACTTTCAGTATTTTCAAAAGCATATACCAAATGGTAAATTAGAACATGCTGTAGCATGGCTAGTGCTGAATTATCAGACAAGTAGTTTCAAAACTTCCAATTTTTATGCAGTATGTAGCTATTTATTTGTTCTAAAATCCATACTCTTACTGGCAGACTATTCTCAGACCTTGTAACCTTGTATGACTCTTACATAAACAAAGTTGTAGCTTCTAGTAGAGACTTAACTGATTTGCTCCGCTCTTTGTGTTATAGAGGAAAATCTTGTTCTCAGATGCCGATTCTTGAAATGATGAGGGTTTGTCGATCCCATAAATCACCTTCTTTCAAGGCCGGATCAGATATTCAAACAAGGTTATGAACCTCCTTACTTGTACAGTCATAATTCCAAAACAGGTCGATCAAGAGGAGTTAAGTCCCTGCCCTGTATAATTTATAAACATGAAGCTGAGTAACCTTGGATGACTAAATTAAACTCTAAAATAATAATGAAAAGCTTAGCTTTATTTTAGCAAACTGGTATTACAAGTTTCATGACATAAATGTTAATTATCAATATCTTTGGCACTAGAAAATGGATTTTTCTCTGCACAAAGTCCATTTCTTGGCAGAGGATACATTGGGAACTATCAATATAAAAAGGATTCCTTATTTATTTTCGTGGCCCAGGGTTGTTTCCCTGGTTTCCCTGATTATATATTATATAATAAGCATGTTAATCAAGGGTGATCATGTTAGGTTCTTTTCATCCATGGTTTAAAACAATTAGAGAAACTCTTTCTTTTCCCCCCCTTAGCTTAGTCTGAAGAAAAATTCACAAGATGAAATAAGCTCTGTGTGGGTTTTTCCCCATGTAGAGCAGTGAAATTGTCCTATTTGTTTTTCTATTTCATATTTCTGTACATGTTAATTTATTTTTATTCCTAATCCATTCCACAAGTTCCTATGTTTAAATATAATTTGAAAGTCAGAGTCACTCTAGGCAAAAATTAGAATTAAATTCTTTATTAGAAGTACATCATTAAGCATAAAGAATGAGGAGTACTTGTGGCACCTTAGAGACTAACAAATTTAATAGCTCTGTAAAGGCAAAAAGGGAAAGGGCATGGGTGGAAATGAAAAAGTGCAGGCATTTGCAGAGGGATTTCACTGGAGAGAGGATGAGGCTAGGAGATGGTAGCATACATTTTAAAAAAAATTCATATTGCTTGTGTTTCAGGCAAAGATTAGGCATTTATTTACCTTTAAAATACATTTTTAACTGGATTTTCAAAACAGTTGCTCTCAGAAACCACTGTGTAACTTAACCCCCTTAATTTAATTGTCGAGTAATTGATAGAATTAGAAACCACAGATATTAAGAAAGATTACACCAGAGGTTATCAAGGTAATTCACTGGACTGCATTTCTGGCATCTTTTGGATGATGCTGCAGAATATTTGGGGCACGGGACCATTGTTTTGTTAGACAGTGCCTAGAACAATGAGGCCCCGAACCCTGATTGGTACAAATCATAATAGAAAGAACTGGGTGGAAATTGCTGAAGGGCCCGATCTTGCTCTAATTGAAGTCAATGGAAAAAATTCCATTGATTTCAATGGTGTAGAATTGAACCACAAAGGAGGCAGTTGGGGGAGGGATACCGCTGGGATAGGTTTACAGAAGCACAAGTGGCATTTGGGACTTCAGACACCTTGCAGAGCCACAATGAAGTGACATACACAGAAGCAAAGACAGAGGGGTGGTTGGTGAAGCTATTAACAGCTGGGAGGTCCAGATATATGAGCCACACTCAACAAAGTGAACATGTACAAGCACCGGGGCCAGAGTTTATTGTTTCCTGGATACTTTAAACAGGATCATTACATGCTGAAATAGATGAGTATTGCTAGAGTTATGAAGGCAAAATTGTCCTGTTAGATTGCACCTGGGGAAATCTGGGTTTTGTTTTATCTGTTGGTTTTATGGTTACTGTATATTTTGTTCCTGTCCTCTTTATAAAGTGCTGCTGATTTTTATATTGTTCCTTATTCATTTGATGCCAGGGCCTTATTATATCCCGTTGTTGTTTTTAGGCTACTCTTGTGGAGTATGAAATATAATTAAAGGCCACATTTTCAAAGGATCCTCCTCTATTCAGGCGTGTAGAAGTTTTCATGCAAATAGCAGCATGTGCATGTTTCAGGTAACAGCAGATGCATGCACAGGTGATAGATTCAGACTTGCAGTGCTCAGAAAGTGTGCATACAGATATTTGCATGGATTTAAATAGAGGCCACTTTTTGAAAACGTGTCAAAAATATCAGTAAGTTAGGCCACCTTATAACTAGGTTACATTTAAATAGCTACATAAGTGGGATCAGGGAGATCTACTTTGTCCTGAGCTGTTACAATTGAAAAGTGCTGGGTCACTTTAATAATTTCAAACCCCTATAAAGAACCCCTTGTTATGGCAGGAGTCTTGTAGGTGATGTATGTGATGATGAATATGCCAGAAAAATTCCAAGATATCGTGTGTAATTGAGCAAAACCCCAGGTTTAATGGAATTGAAAAGTACTTGTGTCACAGATGTAGGCAATTACTGTTCATAAAGGGGCACCCACAACTTGAAAATCATTTCAATCAGAAAATGCTGCATCTACTATTGTTACAATTAGCCACGGAGGTTGCTGTCACTGAAAGGGATTAATGAAAAAATAACATTTTCATCTCTTGTTTTCATTTGTTTGCTGTGTGCATTTGGCAGGTCTCTGTGTAATAGTCCTTGTGTGATGGTGCCTGCCCTTCCCTATGCTACTGAAGAATGTGCTGATCAGTACTGTGGTAGCAGAACTGAAACTGAAAAGGCAGCAGGCAGGACTATGCACAAAGAGAAAAGGGATGTAGACCTGCCCTTTGTACCCTGCAGGACCTGTGGTCACAGGCCCTTCCTAATTTGGGGGGAACCAAGGAATATAAAAAGTAATCTCTTGTAAATTGAACCAATGTTGTCTGACTGCTAGAGTTGGAATCTTGATACTAATTTTTCCTAATGATTGTAAGTTATTTACAGTCACCTGGCTGGCCTTTGAGGACTGACAAATCACAGCCAGAAGCCCCCTCGAGGTTTGAAACCTGTTCAGTCTCAGTCATCTGGTGATAGTTGAATTCTAGGCATGGAAAAAGCGAGCTTAAGGAGGCAGAATTTTATTGTGTACCTGGGATTTTGTCCCTTAGATTCACTGGGGACATTGGGGTTTGTCCTTTGTTTCACGTTTTCATCCATCCCTCCCTCCCTCCTTTCTCTTCGTCTCTTGCTTCTTTTATCCTTTCTTCTGTTCCCCTCCCAAAACCAGGAGAGGGTTGTGTGTGTGTGTGTGTGTGTGTTGCGGGGCAGTGATCCCCACCAGTGACCTGGGCCATCCTTTGGGCTCTCTGGTGAGAACTCTCAGCCTCCCATCCTCAGTTTCTACCCTGATTGGCTGAGCAGGGGGTTATTGCCAGAGAGGAGACTCAGGTCTTGTTGTTCTTTTTTAAGACCAAGTAAATAAGTCATAAGCAGTTGTATGTTTGATGAATTTTGCTGCTTCTCTGCACTAATTGTCTCTGAGCAGTTCATGATTCTCTCTGACATTCCAGTTCTCCTAAAATACTGGCTGAATATTTACTGTGCACTGTTGCTGGTCTGGAGCTCATCTGAGAGCACTTTACTCAGATCATTCAATGTCGGAAATTTAAGATCCGATGCTTAGTTTGAAAATCAGGGCTCTTGGGTCTTATTCCCAACTCTGCCACTGATTATGCGACCTAAGACAAGTTAATTATCCTTTCTCAGCCTTATCTTCTCCCTATTTCAAGTAGGGATAATAATGATCCGCTCCTACCTACCTCACGGTGGGTGGAGATAGGGCCAACTCTAGGTTTTGCTGTCCCAAGCAAAAAAATTGACTGCCCCCACCCCAGCCCTGGGCTCCTCCTGAATCTCCCTGCTGCCCCAGCCCTGGGCTCTGCCCCCTCCACCCACACCCCCTGCTGCCCCTGTTCTGGGCCTCCCCCCCCAACCTGTACCCCCCTGCTGCCAGCCCTGGGCTCTCCCCCACACACCCGCACCCCACGCCATCCCAGCCCTGGGCTCTCCCCCACACACACCAGCACCCTCTGCCACCCCAGCCTTGGGATCTTCCCCACACATGCACCCCGTGCTGCCCCAGCTCTGGGCTCCCCCCGCCCACTTGCACCCTCCTTCCACCCCAGCCCTGGGTCACTGGTAACTTGCTCCCAGAGTGGGTCATTGAGCAGGAATTTTGGATGTGCACAGAACACAGACAGGATTGGTTCCCATATGGTTACAGAACTGCAGTAACATGGAACAATTTCCAGCTTGTGTGATTAAAGGATATCTGGATGCATATTATAAGACTGTCCTACAGAAATGAGGAAACGTTGAGGTGCCTTTATTATTCTTATGTTCCATTCTTTGTTTCTATGGGCAATTTGCCAATGCAATATCACTGTCTTCCTTTTAAACAAATAAAACTATAAAACAAACAAACAAAGGCAATGGCTGTTGAAAATAGCAATTCCAGTCCTAAAAACCACTGGGAAGCATTTCTTGCTCAAGTTTATCCTACTTTTTCTACAGCAAATTACAGTGAATCAGTATATTTGATTTGGGAGAAATGAAGTAACAGCTGCCCAAATTGAGCTTCAGCACTCCTGAATTTTGTGTGTGTTCAAATCTGGAAGGCAGGTGCTAGATTCCCTTTCTGAATATTAGCTAAATCTGGAAAGGAAAAGTCAATTTCTGCTTCGATGGCTCAGAAGTGGAAATCCCTGCCCCTGCAAATGGGCTGCTCCAAGCACGTGCTTGCTTTGCTGGTGCCTAGAGTCGCCCCTGCCTCCACCCATCCTGCACTCCCACCCTGTGCCCCAGCCTGGAGCCTGCACCCAGCACCCAAACTCCATTCCAGAGCCCAACCTCTCAACCATCCCACACTCCAAACCCCTGCCTCAACCCAGGGCCTGCACCCCAGACCTCCTCGCCCGACCCAAACTCCCTGGCAGAGCCTGTGGCTGGTGTGGGGCAGTGTTCGTGGGGGTGGGGGGGTGGGCTCTGTGCAGTAATATAGTGACTCCTTGGGTCTTTGAATGAGGCTTTATACTTGGGGTGGGGGGGTGAGGAGGCAAGCAGTGAGTCGGTGGATGGAGAGGGGCAAATCTCCCAGATTCAAAATCTGTGACTGTGCCTGTTGGTCCTTCTAGCTGCTTTTCTCTGGGCTGGGGGTTGTTCCCACAGGAAGGTGTTTGCTTCTTATCCCCGAGGCCATCAGTATGTCTGCTCTTTTCTAGTCAGCCCACTTGCCAAGCTTGATTGTCCTTGGTTGGGCTGCCAGGCCCTCTCCAAGGATTGCAGCTGTCTGGAGGTACTGCCCTCCACACCTTCCTCAGTCACACCTCATTCATGCAACAGGGCAGTTGATTACCAAGTGGGGGGGAGATCTTATTCTACTTCTAGCAAAAAGACACTTTTCTTTTACCTTAATTACACTACCTTAGGGGCCCGCTATAACATATTACCAAGGTTCAATACAAAGTCATATACAAGTTATACAAAAATGCATAATGCAGAGATTTATCTACAACTGCATTAATTGACTGCATTGATTGACTGTGCAGTAATATAGTGACCCCTGGTCTTTGAATGAGGCTTCATACTTGCCTCATTACTGCAGAGAAGCAGCAAAATCCATCAAACATATAAGTGGTTATGACTTATTTACTTGGTCTTAAAAGAGAACAAAAAGGCCTTGAGTCTCCTCCCTGTCATTAACCCCCTGCACTGTACAAAGACTGAATGGCCCATCCCAGTTGTGGATGTACTCCAGAGACTTGATTTGAACCTGCAGTTTATTCCATCACTGCTACAAGCCTGAACCAAGAACTTTGCCAAAGTACAAGTTTTGCCCAGGGCACCATTTCCCCTAACACTGATTTTCATATTAACCATCAGATCTTGAATTTCATACATTGAATGACCTCAATAAAGTGCTCTCAGATGAGCTCCAGAGGAACAAGTATGCACAGTAATTATTCAGCCAGTGTTTTAAGAGAACTGCAATGTTAGAGAGAATCATGAACTGCTCAGAGACAATTAATGCAGAGAAGCAGCAAAATCCATCAAACATATAAGTGGTTATGACTTATTTACTTGGACTTAAAAGAGAACAAAAAGGCCTTGAGTCTCCTCCCTGTCATTAACCCCCTGCTCAGACAATCAGGATATAGACTGAGGATGGGAGGCTGAGGGGTCTCACCAGAGAGCTCAAAGGATGGCCCAGGTCACTGGCGGGGATCACTGCCCCAGCACTACTGCAGCTCCACAGTTTGGGGTGGACCTCCCACAGTGAGAGCTGCCGAGCACTCCCCCGCAACACACACACACACACACACACACACACACACACACACACACACACACACACACACACACCCTCTCCTGGTGTTAGGAGGGGAACTGGAGAAAGGACAAAAGAAGCAAGAGAGGAAGAGAAAGGAGGGATGGATGGAGGAAAAGGTGAAACAAAAAGGACAAACCCTAATGTCCTCAGTGATTCTAAGGGACAAGATCCCAGGTTTGGAATAAAATTCTGCCTCCTTAAGATCATGTTTTCCATGAATTCAACTGTTACCAGATGGATCAGACTGAACAGTTTCAAACCTCGAGGAGGCTCTTACCTTCTAAACAGGGTCGGCTGTTTTCAAGTAAAATCACTAAAAGGGAAGGAGAAAACTCGAAAGAGGTTCCTCCTGGCGCTCAGGTACGTGAACCCCAATATTCCCCCAGTCCTCAAAGAGAGACCTGGAGAAGGAGACTTGCTGAAGCAAAGCCACAGGGTCTCTGAGGTTTCCCTGGCCCCTCGCCCCTGTCCTGCCTGGCTGATGTCAGCATCTCTCTGTGAGGTCACCACCTCCCCACCACCTTTGACCAATAGTCTGAGGTCCTGCAAAAGGCCTTTGTGATGTCACTGCCACACCCCTCCCTTGCTGGGCTAATGTCCTGCCCCTGGCCAGGCACTTTGGAGGTTTGAGCTACTCCCTGTGGATCACCCCACTCAAGGAGCATTCGTTCTAGGAAGCAAGCCAGCTAGACAGTAAAACATCAGACGCTGCTCCCAATGCTACACTTAGTTTTTCAGAAATTAGTTGACTTTATGGCCAGAAGAGACCATTAGAGCATCTAATCTGACCCCTGCATATCACAGGCCTCCTGTATGACACACTAGCTACTTTGGGGGTAAACACTTTCCAAAAAGGCATCTAGTCTTCATGAAATGATGTCACGAGACGGAGAATCCATCACTTTCCTTGGTAGCCTGTTCTTGTGGTGAATCATCCTCGCTGTTGAATATTTATGCCTTAATTGTAATATGAATTTGTCTCTTTTCACCTTCCAACCATTGGGTATTTTTATGCCTTTCTCTGCTACATTAAAGAGACCTTTAATAGCCAATGTTTCCTCTCCAGTAAGGCACTTCAACATTTCAATGAAGTCACCTTTCAATCTTCTTTTGAGAAGCTAAACAGGTTGAGCTCTTTCAATAGCTCACTAGAAGGCATTTTTCTCCAGCCCTCAGAACATTTGGTGGCTCTTTGCTGCCCCAGCTCCAATTTCACAACTTCTTTTTCAAACGAGGACACCAAAACTGGAGGCTGTATTCCAATATCAGGCTCACTGATGCCGTGTTACCTCCTGTGATGTTATTGACATAAACTGTAACTGTATAGATCACCGTTGCGACCACTATTCTAGATTTGCAGCCAATATTGCATAAAGGTTGTCGTGTAAGGGGTCTATGGAGAGGTTATGATTGGCTGATTAGAATTATGCTCAGGGCCGGCTTTAGGAAGTGTGGGGCCCAATTCGAACAGTTTCGATGGGGCCCCGCCAGGGATGACTAAAACAAAAAAACCACGTTAAAAAAACACGTGGGGCTTGTGCTCACCGGGCGGTGCTCCGAGTCTTTGGTGGCACTTCGGTGGTGGGTTCTTCACTCACTCCAGGTCTTCGGCTGCACAGAAGGACCCGCCGCCAAAGTGCCGCCGAAGACTCGGAGCGGGTGAAGGACCGCCGACGACATGCCCCTGAAGACCCAGAGTGCCGCCGGGTGAGTAAAAATTAAAAAGCGCCTCTAGCCAGGAAGGGATTCTTACTGGGTGGGGCCCTCTTAGGCGTGGGTCCCAATTTGGGGAAATTGGTGGAATAGCCCTAAAGCTGGCCTGCAGCTACGGATTAAAACTCCGCAGCGTTTGTTGGGGCAACTGGAGCCGTGGGACCTACCTGGAGATGCTGAAATCTCACCCTTGTCTCTCTCCTCCTGCCTCTACCTCCGAGCCAGGCACTGGGCAGTTCAGTGGGGAAGGGATGAACTGATGATCATCAGTTTGTTTTATGATGGTGGGGGAGTGGTTTAAACTATTTCCCTCAATCACGTCTCCCTTGCAGGGGCGGCTCTAGGGATTTTGTCGCCCCAAGCACGGCAGGCAGGCTGCCTTCAGCAGCTTGCCTGTGGAGGGTCCACTGAAGCTGCGGGACCAGCGGAGATCCCCCTGGCTTGCTCCCCAAGCACGCGCTGGCGTGCTGGGGCCTGGAGCTGCTCCTGCTCCCTTGGCAGCTCAGTCACCATTTTAGATAGAGCACTGCTGTGGTGCCTGGGCACTGGGCCATGCGGGGCCTTTAACACCACAGCCATGGGGAGGGGGGGCTGAGAGGGACCATCGTGCGAGGAACACGAGTCCTTCTACCATCCACCACACCCTAGTTTGGAACTGCTGCTGCCGGCTCACCCCATCAGTGGGGACTTTTATCCCCTCTGCCTCCCTCTAGCTGGGGGTTTTCCCTTCTGCACCTACCTGGCATGGCAGCCCCCGTCTGAACCCCTGATCCTGTCCCAGTTTTGTCCATCTGCCCATCCCGCCCCTCCGATTCCCCCCTTCAGGGGGATTTTCTGGCCTTTGATTGCAGGGAGCAGATTCTGATGGCGCGTAAGGGCAGCAGCTTGCAGCTGTTACTGAGCATGTGAGAAGAGCATTAGAAGGGAAGACCGGCCAGACTGGGTCACACCAAAGCTCCATCTAGCCCAGTGTCCTGTCGGCCGATAGCGGCCGGTGCCAGGTGCCCCAGAGGGAATGAACAGACAGGAATCATCCAGGGAGCCATCCCTGTCGCCCAATTCCCAGCTTCTGACAGACAGAGGTTAGGGGCACCATCCCTGCCCACCCTGGCCAACAGCCATTGATGGACCTGTCCTCCATAGAAACACAGAATCCTAGACAATGAGGGTTGGAAGAGACCCCAGGAGGTCATCCAGCCTAACCCCCTGCTGAAAGCAGGACCACGAATCTCTCTAGTTTCCTTTTCATCACAGGACCCTGCTCAGGAACAGTGAAGTTGCAAGATCTAACAGGAAACAGCTTCAGAAAGAAGGGCAGCTCCTCTTCCTCCTCCCCTCCCGTGGGGACCAGCAGTCCCCCAACTGCCTCTCTGCCCCAGCCTCCTTCAACCCATTGCCCCCTTCAGCCTCCCCCAACTTCCCCCATTGCCCCCTTCAGCCTCCCCCAACTGCCCCTATTGCCCCCTTCAGCCTCCCCCAACTCCCCCCCCACTGCCCCGGCTCCACCGCTCTCAGGTTCCCTTCCCCACAACCATCTGCTTCCTCACCATGGGGAACAGGAGCAGAAAATGCTTTTGAAAAAACCTTCTGCGAAGTAAAAAGTAAAACAAGCCAAGCAACCCCCTCCCTGGCTTTGTGCTGGGTGCCCAGCTGTGGGCTTGTGTGTGTGTGTGTGTGCGGGGGGAGGTGGGGCTGTTCTGAGCACACTCCAGTCAGGGAAGGGGCAGAGTTGGCCAAAGGGGCAAGTTGAATCTTTAGCAGAGAATTCCTTTCTCCATGGTGTTAGCTAAGCGTTGCTGTTAAATGTCAGCCGACGAATGCCGCATTTGAAACAATCTGACTCTAACCCCACTGCCATCTCTGTTGCTGTAGTTCTCACATCCTCTGCTCTTGTGATGTCACCACATGACATAGTGTCTTATTCCCATAGTGTCCTGTAGGTTAGACAGGAATAAGGTTATGAGGTAAAAACTGAAGCATAACTCCATCCCTTCCTCCTTTTGACTTTGGAAAAATAAATCCTGTCGCCTCCCTCAGTCCCAACCCAGCCCCACTGGCGCTGCTGCGGCTTGGAGACAGGTGCCCTCTCATCTGGCCCTGAGCTGCTGTGTGGAGAGAGGGCTGGAGGGGGCAGTTCTTTCTCCCTGGGGCAACCTGCTCCCCAATCTCCTCATTCCCAGCCCCACCCCAGAGCCCTCACCCCCTGCGCCCCTACCCTCTGCTCCAATGCTGAGACCCTCATCGCTAGCCCCACTCCAGAGCCTGCACCCCCAGCCGGAGCCCTCACATCACTGCGCCCCAACCCCCCCCCCCCGCCGCGCCCCCGCGCCAAACCGTTCAGCCTCACCCCGGCCCCCCACCCTCCCTGTGCAGAATGAATTTTGTAAGGAGCGCAATATGCAGGTGATGTGTCACACCTCACCTCCATATTTGTGCCCAAAACAAAATTCATTCCACACATGGACATAACAAATTAGAGGAAACACTGCTCCTGACTTTCAGCCTCTCTCTCACATCTTGAATTTCACACATTGAGTGATCAGAATAAAGTGCCCTCAAGTGAGCTAGAGACCAACAGTGGTTCATAGTAATTATTCAGCAAGTATTTTAGAAGACCTAGGACATTATTGAAAATCATGACCTGCCAAGAGACAATTAATGGAGAGAAGCAGCAAGATTAATTCCATACATTGGATTGGTTGTGACTTATTTGCCTGATTTGAAAAGAGACCAAACTGACCTGAGTCTCCTTGGTGTCGATAGCCCCCTGCTCAGCCAATCAGCACTGAGACTCTGAGGGGCAGGAGGCTGAGGGGTCTCACCAGATGTCCCAAAGGACGGCCCAGGACACCATCAGAGGATCACTCTCAGACCCAGACCCACCTCTTGGTGAGGACCTCCCGCAATGAGAGCAATACCCTCCCCTGCCCGCACTCCAGACCCGTCCCTCCTAGGTAGAGGAGGGAAGCTGGAAAAAGGAAAAAGCAAGAGAAGAGGAGAAAGGAGGGAGGAAAGAGGAAAAGGGAAACCAAAAAGGACAAACCCCAATGTCCCCAGAGATTCCAATCATCAAAACCTAGGTAGGAAATCAAATTCTGCCACCTGAAGCCAGTGCTGTCTGGGCCTAGAATGCTGCCTGCGCCAGGTGGATCAGACGGAACAGGTTCCAAACCTCTCTGAGCCTCTTACCTTGTCAAAGGGAAGTTTGTTTTCGGCACAATCAGTGGTAGGAAAGGAGAAAACTCCACAGAGGTTCCTCCTCATGCTCACATCTGTGAATCCTAATCCTCTCTCAGCCCTCGAGGAGAGACCTCGCGAAGGAGACTTGCGGCAGCAAAGCCCGGGGGGGGGGCGGGTCTCAGAGACTGGCCTGGCCCTGCACCTCTGTCCTGCCCGGCTGATGTCGGGGTCTCTCTGTGAGGTCACCCCCTCCCAACACCTTTGCCCAATAGGCCGAGTTCCTGCAAAAGGCCTTTGTGATGTCACTGCCACACCCACCCCTCCCCTCAAAGCTGATGTCCTGCCCCTGGCCAGACTCGTTGGGTGTTTGAGTTGTTTCCCCTGCATCTGGGGTTGCCAACTTTCTGACCCCACAAAACTGAACACCCTCATCCCGCCCCTTCAGCGAGGTCCTGGCTCGCTCAGTTGCAGAGCGGGAGGTTTAGGTTGGACATTAGGAAAAACTTTTTCACTAGGAGGGTGGTGAAGAACTGGAATGGGTTCCCTAGGGAGGTGGTGGAATCTCCTTCCTTAGAGGTTTTTAAGGTCTGGCTTGACAAAGCCCTGACTGGGATGATTTAGTTGGGGTTGGTCCTGCTTTGAGCAGGGGGTTGGACTAGATACCTCCTGAGGTCCCTTCCAACCCTGAGGTTCTATGATTCTATGATCTCCCTCCATCACTTGCTCTCCCCCACGCTCACTCAGTCGCTCGTTTTCACCGGGCTGAGGAGGGCTGGGGAGAGTCCCTTCAACTGGGTGTTGTCGGGACAGACCTGGGAAGGAGGCTGCCTGCCAAACACCTTTGAGAGGTGCCGTCCCTCCCTGTCAGAAAATCATCTCCCTCCTTCACTTCAGTGACGGCCTCAATTGTTCCTTATCCCGGCCGAGCTGGAGGATTGAAAGCAGCAACATCAAACCCCTGTGCAGCTAGCAGGAATGGACACACACACTCCCTTGTATCTCAACAGATATTTAGTTTCACTCTTGGTAAACTACAAGGCTAAAGGGACAGGCGGTGGCACCACATCTAAGGAATGAAACACAACACAATCATCATCGTTATGCCCATCGGTGCCTCTTTATTCTTCCTTTGTCTCACTCTGACCACCGTCGCCCTCTGTCGGTTCACTGAGAGTGCCACACTCACTGCTTCCGACACACAAAGACTCACACACACATCTTGCATGCAAAACCTCACCAAGGAGTCAGATGCACCTGCTGGTTCCCTGCACCCCTGTTCTACAGAATCCAATCCCAGGGAAAGCTTGTCGGGCCCACAGCTGGTGGGGAGTCCTGGGCTGGAGGATTTAACCTACAGTGACGGCACTCGCAGGAAAGATGCTGAACGAGTGCAAGTTAAACATTGGGAGCTCCGCTTCCAGTCCCCTCACAGCTCAGTCCATCTCTCCAGGAAAGGGGCACATCTGAATTCCCAGCTGGCTCAGTCTATCTGCGTAGTTCTTCTTTACACCCAGTCAACTCTGAGGCCTGTTTCGCACCCTGGGTTTGAGGAGACCGTCAGAACCGACTCTCTGCAATAGCAAAAGCAGGAGGCCGTGTTATTTCTCCTGCCCCAGCACAGACAGACAACGAGGGAAATGCTCTATGTTGGAGGATGGGGCTCCCTGCCCTTGGCTAAAGATCAGCACCTCCCTTTGCCTTTTGTCACTCGTGAAGCTTTTCTTTCAGCAGCGAGCCCTAGAGCTCAGTTGCTGGAGCGCTGCGTTTGTCACGGACGGTCGGGGAGCTCCAACATCACTGGGCTCTTCTACCAGAAAGTCCAACGAAAGGACTGATTTCCTCATGTAGCCTGCTCCGGGACCGTCAAAAGGATCTTGTCCCATTCTTCTTCATGGAAGGCCATCTTGTAGCCTGCAACAACATCCATGGTGTGATGGCAGCCCTCAACATCGTTCACAATCCACATGAGTGGAGACTGTTGGTTGATTCATCGAAGACGAGTCTTAAAGATGTTTTACTGCATAATGCCAATGTTTTGCCATCAATTCCACTTGGTCATGCAGTCCATATGAAGGAAACCTAGGACAACATGAAACAACAACATGAAACCTCTCTGAGGCTCTTCTCTGCTCCACAGGGACGTCTGTCTTCTCACTCAATTAGCAGTGGGAAAGGGGAAAACCCCAAGGAGGCTCCTCCTCGCGCTCACAGGCGTGACCCTGTATTCTCTCTCACTCCTCAAGGAGACCTTGAGAAGGAGACTCCTGCAGCAAAGCCATTTCCCCCACCCTGCAGCCTCTTTACCTGCCCCTGCTCATAGACTCTCTGTGAGGTCACCGCTTCCCAACCTCCTTTGACCAATCAGCCCAGCTCCTGTAAAAGGCTAGTGTGATGTCACCGCCCTGGACAGCCCCTTTGCATCTTTGAGCTGCTCCTGCTGTGTCACACCCACACCCCCACTCACTCAGTGTTACTTCTGGACACGAAGCAGGCGACACATGAAAACATCAGAGGCTGCTCAATGGCCCATACTTAGTTTTGCAGAGATTTGTAGATGTTAAGGCAAGAAGAGACCTTTGGATCATAGAATCATAGGACTGGAAGGACCCCAAGAGGTCATCGAGTCCAGTCGCCTGCACTCAAGGCCAGACTAAGTATTATATAGATCATCTCTGACAGGGCTTTGTCTAACCTGCTCTTAAAAATCTCCAAGGATGGAGATTCAACAACCTCCCTAGGCAATTTATTCCACGGCTTAACCACCCTGACTCTTAGCAAGTTTTTCCTAATGTCTAACCTAAACCTCCCTTGCTGTAATTTAAGCCTCTTGATTCTTGTCCTATCATGAGAGGTTAAGGAGAATATTTTTTCTCCGCCTCCTTGTAATAACCTTTTAGGTACTTGAAAACTGTAATGTCCCCTCTCAGTCTTCTCTTCTCCAGACTTAACAAATCCAATTCTTTCAATCTTCCCTCATAGGTCATGTTACTAGACTTTCATCATTCTTGTTGCTCTTCTCTGGACTTTCTCCAATTTGTCCACATCTTTCCAAAAATGTGATGCCCAGAACTGTACACAAGAATCCAGTTGAGGCCTAATCAGGACGGAGTAGAGTGGAAGAATGACTTCTCGTGTCTTGATTTCAACACTCCTACCAATACATCCCAGAATGATATTGGCTTTTTTGCAACAGCATTACACTGTTGACTCTTATTTAGTTTGTGGTCCACTAGGATCCTTGGATCCTTTTCCGCAGTGCTCCTTCCTAGGCAGTTATTTCCCATTCTGTATGTGTGCAACTCATTGTTCCTTCCTACGTGGAACACTTTGCATTTCTTCTTATTGAATTTCATCCTATTTACCTCAGACCATTTCTCCAGTTTGTCCAGATCAGTTTGAGAGTTCATCCTATACTCCAAAGCACTGGCAACCCCTCCCACTTCATGTCATCTGCAAACTAGGCCACGATCTAAATCACTGAGGAAGATATTGAACAAAACTGGACCCAGAACTGAGTCCTGTGCAACCCCACTCGTTATGCCCTTCCAGCCTGACTGCGAACCACTGATAACTACTCTCGGAGAACAGTTTTCCAACCAGTTATGCACCCACCTTAAAGTAGCTATCAAGGGCTGGTTTGACACAATTTGTTCTTGATAAATCCATGCTGGCTATTGCTTAGCACCTCATAGATTCACAGATTCTACGACTGGAAGGGACCTCGAGAGGTCATCGAGTCCAGTCCCCTGCCCTCATGGCAGGACAAAATACTGTCTAGACCATCCTGCATAGACATTTATCTAACCTATTCTTAAATATCGCCTGAGGTGGAGATTCCACAACCTCCCTAGGCCAATTATTCCACTGTTTCATCACCCTGACAGTTAGGAACTTTTTCCTAATGTCCAACCTAAACCTCCCTTGCAGCAGTTTAAGCCTATTGCTTCTTGTTCTTTCCTTAGAGGCTACGGTGAACAAGTTTTCTCTCTCCTCCTTAGGACACCCTTTGAGATACCTGAAAACTGCTATCATGTCCCCTCTCAATCTTCTCTTTTCCAAACTAAACAAACCCAATTCTTGCAGCCTTCCTTCATAGGTCATGTTCTCTAGACCTTTAATCATTCTTGTTGCTCTTCTCTGGATCCTCTCCAATTTCTCCATATCTTTCTTGAAATGCGGTGCCCACAACTGGACACAATACTCCACTTGGGGCCTAACCAGCCCAGAGTAGGGCGGAAGAATGACTTCTCGTGTCTTGCTCACAACACATCTGTTAATGCATCCCAGAATCACGTTTGCTTTTTTGCAACAGCATCACACTGTTCACTCACATTTAGCTTGTTTCCACTATAACCCCTAGATCCCTTTCTGCCGTACTCTTCCTAGACAGTCTCTTCCCATTCTGTAGGTGTGAAACTGATTGTTCCTTCCTAAATGGAGCACTTTGCATTTGTCTTTATTAAACTGCATTCTGTTAACTTCAGACCGCTTCTCCAGTTTGTCCAGATCATTTTGAATTATGACGCTATCATCCAAAGCAGTTGCAATCCCTCCCAGTTTGTTATCATCTGCAAACTTCATAAGCGTACTTTCTAGGCCAATATCTAAGTCGTTGATGAAGATATTGAACAGAGCCAGTCCCAAAACAGACCCCTGTGGAACCACACTTGGTCTACCTTTCCAGCAGGATTGGAAACCATTCATAACTACTCTCTGAGTACGGTTATCCAGCCACTTATGCACCCACCTTAGAGTAGCCCCATCTAAATTGTATTTGCCTAGTTCACTGATAAGAATATCATGCGAGACCGTATCAAATGCCTCACTAAACTCTAGGTATACCACATCCTTCGCTTCTCCCTTATCCACAAGACTCGTTATCCTATCAAAGAAATCTCTCAGATTGCTCTGACATGATTTGTTCTTTACAAATCCATGCTGGCTATTCCCTATCACCTTACCACCTTCCAAGTGTTTGCAGATGATTTCCTTAATTACTTGCTCCATTCTCTTCCCTGGCACAGAAGTTAAACTAACTGCTCTGTACTTTCCTGGCTTGTTTTTATTTCCTTTATAGAGATGGGCACTATGTTTGCCCTTTTCCAGTCTTCTGGAATCTCTCCCGTCTCCCATGATTTTCCAAAGAGAATAGCTAGAGGCTCACATACCTCCTCTATCAGCTCCTTGAGTATTCTAGGAGGCATTTCAGCAGGCCCTGGTGACTTGCAGGCATCTAACTTTTCTAAGTGATTTTTAACTTCTTTTTATTTGATCTTCTAAGCCTGCCCCTTCCCATTAGCATTCACTCTCTTAGGTATTCCTTCAGACTTCTCGGTGAAGACCGAAACAAAGAAGTCATTAAGCATCTCTGCCAATTCCAACTTTCCTCTTACTGTTTCTCCCTCCTCACTGAGCAGTGGGCCTACCCTCTCCTTGGTCTTCCTCTTGCTTCTAATGTACTGATAAAAAGTCTTCTTGTTTCCTTTATTCCCATAGCTAGTTTGAGCTCATTTGTGCCTTTGCCTTTCTAATCTTGCCCCTGCATTCCTGTGTTGTTTGCCTCTATTCATCCTTTGGAATCTGTCCTAGTTTCCATTTTTATATGACTCCTTTTATTTTTAGATCATGCAAGATCTCGTGGTTAAGCCCAGCTGGTCTTTTGCCACATTTTTATCTTTCCTACCCAGCAGAATAGCTTGCTTTTGGGCCCTTAATAGTGTCCCTTTGAAAAAGTGCCAACTCTCCTCAGTTGTTTTCCCCTCAGTCTTGAGTCCCATGGGACTGGACCTATCAGCTCTCTGAGCTACCAAAATCCACCTTCCTGAAATCCATTGTCTCTAGTTTGCTGTACTCCCTTCTACCCTTCCTTAGAATTGCAAACTCTAGGATTTCATGATCACTTTCACCCAAGCGGCCTTCTACTTTCAAATTCTCAATGAGTTCCTCCCTATTTGTTAAAATCAACTCTAGAACAGCTTCCCCTCTAGTAGCTTTTTCAACCTTCTGGATGGCCCAGTGGGATCCCAGCTAGGCGGACAGGCTGGAAAATGGATCTTCCAGTCACTCCGTTCCAGGTCTCCCCAGCATTAAGATCAAATTCCTTTCTCCCGCCCCGCCCCGCACATTGGGCTCACCACCAAGAGGTATTGGGGCCTGTCTATATGTGGGGATTCTGCAGCAGCTCCCCAGCATGGCACCCGAGAGGTTGGCCAAGACCTTGTGCAGAGCCTATACCGCAAGGGAGAGCCATGGGTCAGGGGCTACACCTGCCACAGGACAGCAAGGGGTGGGAAGCACTGGTGAGACCCCAAACACATACCCTGGCCTCTCTGATTCATATCCTCCTGCAAGCTTTGTCCCCAACCATTTCTTCTTTCTCTACACGAGACATTTTAACAAATGTCACAATGCCTTGGCACACAACAGCATGAAACAACGCTTTCTCCTCCCCAAAGTGCTTTAATGTCCATTCTCTCGCCCAGCCTTGCTCCTGCCAGGCATTACAGACGTGTCTCATTTCCCATTACACAGATTGGGATGCTGAGGTACAGAGAGAGGAAATGACCAATCCCAGCTCACACAGCAAAGCGATGGCACAGCTAGAGAGAAAAGCCAACAGCTCTCACTCTTGCTGTCATCAGCAGACACCAAGACCCCCGGGGGAGGGACAGAGGCCAGCAATTGAAGGGATGTGCGTGCAATTTTCATCGACACAGTTTTCTGTTAGAAAATACCAGGAACATTAATCAAGGTTGATTTGTGGAATCATGAATCAATTTGGATGAAAAATCATTGCAAAAATATTTTGCTTTCCAAAGCAAAATCATCTCCTGTTTGTGGCGTCCCCTTAAACTGTCTCTTCGCACACAAAGAGGAGACACTTTAATTTGGAAACAAGATAAGATGCTTCAGTCAGGGTAAGCAGTTGCTCCCCTTCATAATTGAAAGATCATAAAATGCCAGTCAAATTGACTCTTTCAGCCCTTACACAGCAGACCCCACTGACGGCATCTCCCCGGGGCCGGGTGGGGCCAGCTCACCTTATCAAACCTTCCCATACCCGGGGGAACGGGAAAGTGCGAGGCTGCAGCGCCACCTAGTGGCCACAGAACAAATCGCCGGCTGCTGCACCTGTGGGCACTGGGAGTTCGCTTAACATGGAAAGCTGCCTAATGCAAGGTTGGCAAAACGGGGGTCTGCTGCACGACATCATCATCTGCAATGACTCAACCCGATAGGACACCTCCTGTGCTACGCTGCTACTAGTGACCCTCTCAAACAGGTCCCCACAGCTCCCCAGCCTCCCCCCACCAGGAGGCAGCTAGGAGAGGCTTGTTACACTGCTCTACAGCCAAAATGCTTCTGAAATAAATGGAGTCCAACTTTACTAATTCTGGGTCACTGAGAACGAAAATGATGCTTAAAATTCTTGATTGGCTCTAGTTTTCAAGATATGCTATTGGGTCAGTATTTATGACCCTTGACATGGGAATGGCGGAGGAGAAGTGAGTTATAAAGGGACGGGATCTCAATTTAAACCAGTAATGACTAAAATCCATCTTTGACTGGATCTATGAATAAATCTATGAATGGGTTTGGACAGTACTTGCTTTTTAGGCAAAACAATGAAGGATACAGTCTGAAGCTGGTATTGCCTCATACATGATATGAATTGCATCATGTTATTCCTAGAAGTCATGGATGATGCAATCATAAGGAAGCTGAATCAATTGCCCTATATCAGCTCTAGAAATCATACAGTGTCTTGCTCTCTTATTTGTCAGTGTTTGATTTTGCAAAGGGACCCATTTCTCTTTAGCCAAATTGAGCAGAGATGCCTCGTACTTGTGTGAACAGTGCAGATAACTTCTGCTATGTTTGTGGTGAAGTGACTTTTGCATCACAAAAGTGCAGTAGAACCACTATGGTTAAGAACGCCTATCACTTTTCTTTTGGCTGCATAATTGGAGATCAGGACAAGAGGTGGGCCCCACACATATGCTACAACACTTGTGCAACAAATCTTCGCCAGTGTTTGAACAGGAAAAGGAAATTTATGCCTTTTGCAGTGCCAATGATGTGGAGAGAGCCAACAGATCATACCAGCAATTGTTACTTCTACATGGTGCCTCCAGTTGGGAAAGGTGTGACAAAGAAGAAAAAGTGGACGCTGCATTCTCCAAACATTCATTCTACAATGAAACTTCTAGGACGAAACTTCTGGTCCTGAACCATCAATGTCACAGGACCCACATTTTCTCCCATCCTCCTCCTCTGAACGACACCTCATAACACAAGGTGAAGGGAATGACCTTGTCAGGGATTCGGAACTACCCAAGAGTAAGGCAGAGCTGTTGGGCTCCGCACTACAGCAGTGGAATCTCCTGGCAGGTAATGTTAGGGTTTCCATGCTCCCTGGCCGTCAAAAGGATCTTGAACCATTCTTCTTCATGGAAGGCCATCTTGTAGCGTGCAACAAAACCGATGGTGTGATGGCAGCCCTCAACATCATTCACAATCCACATGAGTGGAGACTGTTCATTCATTCATCGAAGACGAGTCTTAAAGCTGTTTTACTGCATAATGGCAATGTTTTGCCATCAATTCCACTTGGTCATGCAGTCCATATGAAGGAAACCTATGACAACATGAAAAAACAATATGAAACCTCTCTGATTGGGATCAGTTTATTACCCAGTCTGCTCCTCCCTCCAAGTGGAGAGGATCATGCACCAGTCTCTGGTCCTGAGCAGGTGCCCCAAGCACATCTAGCAAAACACAGAGTTTTAGGGGGAAATAGAACACACATTGATTAACTACGCAAAGATAGGCTTGAAGGGATTGTAAGCAATGAGCGCACAGCTCAATGCAGGTTACCCAAGAACTGAACCAAAAGAACCCTCTGCTTTGGCCTCAGCGGCAGATCTGGGGCGGTGAGAGCTGAATTCCAGACTCACTTTCCTGCTCAGCCCCAGCTCTTTCCCCCAGGTCTCTCCCCTTGCCGGCAGGCTCCGGCTCAGCGGCTGGCTCCAGCCACCGCACAGAGTCCGAACCCTCCCTGCCCCCCAGAGCTGGGCACAAAGGGGGCTAATGCAGATCTCTCCCCCATACAGACCCGGCTGGGGCAGCAGCAGCAGCAGCCCAGGCACCCACCAGCCCCCCAGCAGCCCCCACACTCCAAATGCCCTGCACCGCACACACCCGCCGGCCTCACAGCTCCTCCCCACCCTCCCATGGTCTCATGGTCTCATAGACTCTAAGGTCAGAAGGGACCATAATGATCATCTAGTCCCACCTCCTTCACAATGCAGGCCACACAAACTCACCCATCCACTTCTAGATCAAACCCCTAACCTATGTCTGACTTACTGAACTCCTCAAATTGTGCTTCGAAGACCTCAAGCTGCAGAGAATCCTCCAGCAAGTGACCAGTGCCCCATGCTGCAGAGGAAGGCGAGAAACCTCCAGGGCCTCTGCCAATCTGCCCTGGAGGAAAATTCCTTCCCGACCCCAAAGATGCTGATCACTTAAACCCTGAGCATGTGGGCAAGACTCACCAGCCAGCACCCACGAGAGAATTCTCTGCAGTAACTCACATCCCAACCCATCTAACATCCCATCCAGACCACTGGGCATACTTACCTGCTGAGAATCAAAGATCAATTGCCAAATTAATTGCCAAAATTAGCCTAGCCTATCATACCATCCCCTCCATAAACGCATTAAGCTTATTCTTGAAGCCAGATATGTCTTTTGTCCCCACTACTCCCCTTGGAAGGCAAGTCTAAACACCCTAGTGTCCACTTGATAGCCACTGGTTCTTCTTCTTCTGCACATCATCACTCGTGGAGAACAAGGTCCTGCAAATCTACAGTCGTAGTCTATCTTTGTTTCAAGAATAAAAACAAACTAGCGCCTCAGAGGACTGGAACAGATTTCAGCTGATGGACAGCTTTGCTCAGTGTTTGTACATTTTAACAGGAAAATGTTGAATGGTGAAATTAATTTCACCTCCCCATTCAGCGGAACTCCTGAACATACAGGAGATGGATATGAAAATATAGATCAATTAAAAAAAGAGGACATGTAAGAGAGCAGCTGGACTTGAACCAGAAACCTCTTGATCTGCCATCAAATGCACCACCACTGAGTTCCCTGAGGCAGCTGAGTGTTGGAGCCAGTGATCTTGAAGAGTATGAAGGGGACACTTATTTCAAAGAGCTTCTCTTCCATTCCCAGACATGAGTGGTTTTAAAAATGGAGTTTCATTACATTTTCTATGTGCATGTAAACACCACAGCTTGCACAATCCCCACAACTGCTCAGTCTCACCAGCGCACAATAACTTTGGAGGCCCCACACCCAGCTCCCCAGCTCTGCGGCCTTTAACCTCTTCAGCAGTTCTCCAATGCCTTACAGCCACAGGGCACAGCATGGAATTTGACCCATTAATCCTAAATCAATTTGGATGAAAAATCTTTGCAAAAATAGTTCGTTTTCCAAACCAAAAGCATCTCCCGTTTGTGGCGTCCCCTTAAACTGTCTCTTTGCACACAAAGAGGAGACACTTTAATTTAGAAACGCGATAAGATGCTTCAGTCAGGGTAAGCAGTTGCTCCCCTTCATGATTGAAAGATCATAAAATGCCAGTAAAATTGACTTTCAGCCCTTACACAGCAGACCCCACTGACGGCATCTCCCCGGGGCCGGGTGGAGCCAGCTCCCCTTATCAAACCTTCCCATACCCGGGGGAACGGGAAAGTGCGAGGCTGCAGCGCCACCTAGCGGCCACAGGACAAATCGCCGGCTGCTGCACCTGTGGGCACTGGGAGTTCGCGTAACGTGGAAAGCTGCCTAATGCAAGGTTGGCAAAACAGGGGTCTGCTGCACTACATCATCATCTGCAATGACTCAACCCGATAGGACACCTCCTGTGCTACGCTGCTACTAGTGACCCTCTCAAACAGGTCCCCACAGCTCCCCAGCCTCCCCCCACCAGGAGGCAGCTAGGAGAGGTTTGTTACACTGCTCTACAGCCAAAATGCTTCTGAAATAGATGGAGTCCAACTTCACTAATTCTGGGTCACTGAGAACGAAAATGATGCTTAAAATTCTTGATTGGCTCTAGTTTTCAAGATATGCTATTGGGTCAGTATTTATGACCCTTGACTTGGGAATGGCGGAGGAGAAGTGAGTTATAAAGGGACGGGATCTCAGTTTAAACCAGTAATGACTGAAATCCATCTTTGACTGGACCTATGAATAAATCTATGAATGGGTTTGGACAGTACTTGCTTTTTAGGCAAAACAATGAAGGATACAATCTGATGCTGGTATTGCATCATACATGATATGAATTGCATCATGTTATTCCTAGAAGTCATGGATGATGCAATCATAATGAAGCTGAACCAATTGCCCTTTATCAGCTCTAGAAATCATACAGTGTCGTGCTGTCTTATTTGTCAGTGTTTGATTTTGCAAAGGGACCCTTTTCTTTTTAGCCAAATTGAGCAGAGATGCCTCGTACTTGTGTGAACAGTGCAGATAACTTCTGCTATGTTTGTGGTGAAGTGACTTTTGCATCACAAAAGTGCAGTATAAACACTATGGTTAAGAAAGCCTATCACTTTTCTTTTGGCCGCAAAATTGGAGATCAGGACAAGAGGTGGGCCCCACACTTATGCTGCAACACTTGTGCAACAAATCTTCGCCAGTGGTTGAACAGCAAAAGGAAATCTATGCCTTTTGCAGTGCCAATGATGTGGAGAGAGCCAACAGATCATACCAGCAAATGTTACTTCTACATGGTGCCTCCAGTTGGGAAAGGTGTGACAAAGAAGAAAACGTGGATGCTGCATTATCCAAACATTCCATCAGCTCTATGCCCAGTACCCCACGGAGAAGGACTGACACTTCCTGATGCACCAGAATCATTCTCACTTGAGTCAGACGAGGAAGAGGAAGAGGACGAAACTTCTGGTCCTGAACCATCAATGTCACAGGACCCACATTTTCTCCCATCCTTCTCCTCTGAACCACACCTCATAACACAAGGTGAAGGGAATGACCTTGTCAGGGATTCGGAACTACCCAAGAGTAAAGCAGAGCTGTTGGGCTCCACACTACAGCAGTGGACTCTCCTGGCAGGTGATGTTAGGGTTTCCATGCTCCGTGACCGTCAAAAGGATCTAGTCCCATCTTCTTCACGGAAGGCCATCTTGTAGCGTGTAACAACATTGATGGTGGGATGGCAGCCCTCAACATCATTCACAATGCACATGAGTGGAGACTGTTCATTGATTCATCGAAGACGAGCCTTAAAGCTGTTTTATTGTAGAATGGCAATGTTTTGCCATCAATTCCACTTGGTCATGCAGTCCATATGAAGGAAACCTAGGACAACATGAAACAACTTTTGAGGTGCATAAAGCAGCTTTGTGGCGATTTGAAGGTTCTTGCTCTCTTGCTTGGTCTGCAGACTGGATACACAAAGTACTGCTGTTTTCTCTGCGAATGGGATAGTCGTGCAACAGATTCCCACTACATCAAGAAAGGTTGGCCACTCCGACAGTCATTGGAGCCTGGGAGGAACAGTGTTCAGCATGCACCACTTGTTGAATCAAGGAAGATTTTGTTAACACCCTTACACATAAAGCTGGGGCTGATGAAGAACTTTGTCAAAGCCATTGACAAAACACAAGCAGCTTTCAAGTACCTCCGTGGAAAATTCCCAAGGTTAAATGAAGCTAAGATAAAGGAAGGTGACTTTGTTGGTCCTCAGATTCATGAACTTCGAGATGATGCATTTGACCATGCACTGCGTGGCAAGGAAAAGACGGCATGGAAAGCCTTCCACTTAGTGGCAATACATTTTCTCGGAAACAACAAGGCAGACAACTACAGGTTGTTGGTGGAAAACCTCCTCAAGGCTTACAAAAGCCTTGGTTGCAACATGTCACTAAAGAGACATTTTTTGCACTCTCATCTAGATTTTTTTCCACCGAACTGCGGAGCAGTGAGTGACGAGCACGGTGAGCGATTTCACCAGGACATTGCAACAATGGAGAACCGCTATCAGGTCAATTGGAGCCCATCAATGCTGGCAGACTATTGCTGGACAGTGACAGGAGATGCTCCATTTAATGAATACAAGAGACAAGCCAAGAAGTGCTGAGTAGAGACTGAATAGGACTAAACTATGTACAGAATAGTATTTGCCTTTTGTTTCATAATACATTTTAGCTAGATAACCCTTTTGCTGATTTTTAAATTGTTACATAAACAGGAGAGGTGAAATACTATCATGTAAAGCAACCATAACACACAAAAAGACCTAGGTTTAAAATTGATGATTAAAACTCTGCTATCTACACAATATACATAGACATAAAATGTAAAAACTTAAATATCTTAGAAACAGAAGCCAATCAGTTGTTTTGTCATATTTGAATTGAGCAAATCAAAATACATTCTAAATAGCACATTTGATCTTTGAAGCAGACGACCTCTGAAAAATTGTAGCCCAGTGTAAGCCAAGCAACCCCCTCCCTTGCTTTGTGCTGGGTGCCCAGCTGTGGGTTTGTGTGTGTGTGTGTGTGTGTTGGAGGGGGGGGTGTTGTGAGCACACTCCAGTCAGGGAAGGGGTGGAGTTGTCCAAAGGGGCAGGTTGAATCTTTAGCAGAGAATTCCTTTCTCCTTTGTGTTAGCTAAGCGTTGCTGTTAAATGTCAGTCGACGGATGCAGCATTTGAAACAATCTGACTCTAACCCCCCTCCCATCTCTGTTGCTGTAGTTCTCACACCCTCTGCTCTTGTCATGTCACCACAAAACATGGTGTCTTATTCCCATAGCGTCCTGTAGGTTAGACAGGACTTAAGTTTAGAAGGGAAAACTGAAGCATAACTTCCCAAACCCCTCATTCCCAGCCCCAACCCAGAGCCGCATCCCTAGCCGGAGCCCTCACACCCCTGCACCCCAACCCTTTACTCCAGCTCTCAGCCTCTCATCCCCAACCCCACCCCACACACTGCTCCCCCAGACAGAGCCCTTTCACCCCACCCTCTGCTCTACCTCAGACCCCTCCACACTCCTAACCCTTCAGCCTCACCCGCCACACACGATCCATCTGCAGAATGAAGTTTGGAATGAGCACCAATAGACAGGTGAGGTGTCACACCTCACCTCCGTATTGGTGCACTCAGCAAAATTCATTCCGCACACGGACATAGCAAATTAGAGGAAACACTGCTCCTGACATTCAAACTCTCTCTCAGATCTTGAATTTCATACATTGACTCATCAGAAGAAAGTGCTCTCAAGTGAGCTACAGACCAACAGTGGTTCAGTGGAATTATTCAGCAAGTATTTTAGAAGACCTAGAACATTAGAGGAAATCATCACCTGCTAAGAGACAATTAATGGAGAGAAGCAGCAAGATTAATCCCGTACATTGGATCGGCTGTGACTTCTTTGCCTGATTTGAAAAAAGACCAAAAGGACCTGAGTCTCCTCACTCTCAATAGCCCCCTGCTCGGCCAATCACCACTGAGACTCTGAGGGGCGGGCGGCTGAGGGGTCTCACCAGATGTCCCAAAGGACGGCCCAGGACACCATCACAGGGGATCACTCTCAGATCCAGCCCCACCTCTTGGTGAGGACCGCTGCAATGAGAGCAATACCCCTCCCCTGCCGCACTCCACACACATCCCTCTTCGGTAGAGGGAGGGAAGCTGGGAAAAGGGAAAAAAGAAGCAAGAGAAGAGGGGAAAGGAGGGAGGAAAGAGGAAAAGAGAAACCAAAAAGGACAAACCCCAATGTCCCCAGGGATTTCAACCATCAAAACCTAGGGAGGAAATCAAATTCTGCCACCTGAAGCCAGCGCTGTCTGTGCCTAGAATGCTGCCTGCGCCAGGTGGATCAGACTGAACAGGTTCCAAACCTCTCTGAGCCTCTTACCTTCTCAAAGGGAAGTTTTTTTTCAGCACAATCCATGGTAGGAAAGGAGAAAACTCCAGTGTTTCCTCCTCATGCTCACAACTCTGAATCCTAATTCTCTCTCAGCCCTTGAGGAGAGACCTCCCGAAGGAGACTTGCGGCAGCAGAGCCGGGGGCTCTCAGAGACAGACCTGGCCCTGCACCTCTGTCCTGCCCGGCTGATGTCGGGGTCTCTCTCTCTCTCTGAGGTCACCCCCTCCCCACCACCTTTGCCCAATAGGCCGCGGTCCTGCAAAAGGCCTTTGTGATGTCACTGCCACACCCACCCCTCCCCTCAAAGCTGATGTCCTGCCCCTGGCCAGACTCGTTGGGTCTTTGAGTTGTTTCCCCTGGATCTGAGGTTGCCAACTTTCTGACCCAACAAAACTGAACACCCTCATCCCGCCCCTTCACAGAGATCCCAGACCGCTCAATCCATCTCCCTCCGTCGCTCGCTCTCCCCCACGCTCACTCACTCGCTCCTTTTCATCGGGCTGAGGAGGGCTGGGGAGGGTCCCTTTTCAACTGGGTGTTGTTGGGACAGACCTGGGAAGGAGGCTGCCTGCCAAACACCTTTAAGAGGAGCCGTCCCTCCCTGTCAGAAAATCATCTCCCTCCTTCACTTCAGTGACGGCCTCAATTGTTCCTTATCCCGGCAGTGAGGGGAAAGGGGTTGTTAAGGTAGACAATTAGGGAGGGGTTTCTTTTTTGGTGAACAGTAAGGGGGTTTCAATAGTGGGGTACAACACAGTAGGATACAATACAGTGGGTAATCAGTTAACACTGAGGTATAAATGTAACAGGTAGCTAGCGATTTCTATGTAAAAAGGTGTGTCACAGCAGCATATAACCAACTAACAGTTATGGGTAAAATGTGTTAAATAACAAACAATTTCAGGTAAAAATGTGTCACAGTGGTGTAAATGTAGAATGTGAGGGGTATCAGAGAGGAAGAAAGTAACCAATGGGGTTTTATGCTAGAGATTTAAACTTAGTGAGACAGAACAAACAGGCTGCAAGCTTAAACAGCAGAGAGAGTGTAACAAGGTAAAAAGACACAGAGAAGCTGGGCGGGGGGGGATGTTTGCAGTGGGAAGACAGACAATTACAATTATACAGAACACAGCAAAATCTGATCTATGAGCTAACTTAACCAAGACTACACAAATTAAAACACAATGCAACAATTCTCTAAGCCTAACTTACAAAGTATAATGCTAAACTTAACTTAATGGGTGCACCTTATGCTAAGGATAGTTCCAGAGGGCTGAGTGGTGTGTGTCCAGGACACAGCTCCAAAGAGGGGGGGCGGTGACTGCATCAGTGGATACAGCTGAAAACAGTCCAAGGCAAAGCCCACAGGAGCAGAACTTAGCAGCAGCACAAACTTATTTTCAGTGGCAGAGTGCCATGGGGTTTAAGAGAGAGGTTTTAAAACACAGACCAAGGTTTAGCTTGAGTCTGTGTGCTGGGGAGACAGAGCCAGCAGCCAGGATGCGGGGGGGTTGTTTGTAAGAGAGGTTTTAGGACACAGACCAAGGTTTAGCTTGAGTCTGTGTGCTGGGGAGACAGAGCCAGCAGCTAAAATAATAAAATAAAAGTATAGAAAGTCTCACAGAGGGATTCTTACCATCCCCCAAGGCAGCAGCAGAGGCAGAAACAGCAAGCACATCAGAAGGCTCAGTACAGTCTTGATAATCAGGAGATCTCTCAGGCAGCAATTTGTTCTTCGTGGGGGGGGGTTAAAAACGGGGATACGCTCAAAAATAAAATGAGAGCGGAGAAAGGACCCCCAGAACCCCTGGTTGATCAGACCAGGCAGCAATGCAAGAACCTTTCTGAAGTCTGTTCAAAAAATGTCTGTTTTTAAAGGCAAACCCTGGCAGCTTCCCGCCAGTTACTCTGATTGGCTCCTCTTACAGGGAGGAGGGAGGCAGAGAAAAACTGCAGGCAGCCACAGAGGCATGTTTGGACTAGCCCTGAGCCCAGAGGTATGACTCATGCCCAGGATCCTAAAAACACAATAGGTCTTGCAGCTCTGGACAGTGGCCACCCTACACCAAGCCCAGGTTTTAACAAGGTGATTACAGGACTAACCCTTTGAACAGGGCAGTGGTCCCACTTAGCATAAGTGGCCATCCCTTTGAGAAGGGCAATGGCTCTGGTTAGACAACTTAAGGGGCCCTCCTTTGAGAAGGGCAGAGGCCCTGGTAAACAACTTAACAGCCAGGAGGGGCGGCCATAGAGGAGAACAAGAACAAAATGGAGTAAGGGGACAGCTTTAAGAAACAAAATGGAGCTGTAACAGACAGGATATATTACAGGGTAACAGTGTAATGGAGGACATGGCAGGGCAGTGGCAACAAGGTGCCTTTGGTACTTGTCATTTAAAATCCAATTAGGAGGGCAATACATGCTGAAGGATTTATCCAAAACACAGGGCACAGCCTGTAAAATAAACCCCAACATCCAATCAATACCACATTCCCAAGCACGGGTCCCACAAATTTCTTCCTGCTAGTGTATAATTCTTTGTTTCTTCACCAGGCTGAGTTCTTAATGTCCTTTCTAGTCAGGAATTCCTGGACTTTGGCAATTTCGTGGAGCAAGTGTCCCTTCTTTTCCCCGAAACAATCGTGGTAGGGCATCCTACAGGGGAGAGGTTACCAGCACATCACCCTGTCATGGTTTTGCTTCTTCTAGAAAAATCCAAAGGCACAGTAGGTCTGTCAGTGGACAAGGGAGAGGTTACTAGCACTTCACCTTGTCCTTTTTCCCTGCTGTCCAGAAGGCACAGCAAAGCTAGAAGGAGAAATCGGCCAATCATCAGTAGGAGAATCCTCCCAAGGTGGAGGGGTCTTTTTGCAGTGAGAATCATGGGTCCAGGCAGGTAGTCCTTGGCACTTCATGGAAGTGTTGGTGGTTAACAGGACTCAGAAAGGGCCTTTCCAGTGTGGAGCCAGAGCAGTCTTTCGCTGATGGACCTTTACATAGATCCAGGCTCCTGGTTCCAAGGAGTGGCAGGGCTGCTAGGGTCTTTGGGCAGCGCTTTACTTCTGAGAAAAGAAACCTAACTCATTTCATTGATGCCTGGCAGTGGTTTTGCAGATCTCATAGCTGCTTGGGCACATTCAAGCCCCCCCCTTTTCTTGGTTTTCAGCTAAGTCTTAGCTGCGAGCAGTGTCCTTGAATGGGGCCAATGTCTTATCTTTAGACTGAGCATACTAGCTATTTTTTTCCCCCAGTTAATTCGTTCTGTTCTTTTTCCTTCTCCCCTTCTTGGCTTCTTTTAACCTACAAAGGAAACTTCCACTCTTCACTCATACACCTTTTCCCAACAATGAACACATAAACATTGCCACTATACAGTACATTAGTCTTATTATTCAATGTATGCCACATATACCCTTCCAGTAAAATAACTTTATTACAGAGCTTTGGAGCAACAAGCCAGGACAAGCACACCCACTTTAAGGAGTCCACTCAGTACAACCTCTTGTGTCCAATGGCTTCCCACCCTCCGGCTAGAAATCTGAGGTAGCCAGAAGGATCCCATGTGCAATATGGGGAGTGGGTTAACTTTTCATGTCCTTGCTTCCAACGACTGTTGGTATGCAAATTTTAACAAGAATTTTTTCCAGTTAAAAGATCTGGCCAATGAAGTTTCTTTTTCTTACTTAAGTAAATGTATTAGACTTTAGTATATCACGTTCTCCTGATTTATCCAAACACTTTGTATTCCAAGTTGAATAAAACAAGTATCTGCTTTTTTTTTAATTTAACCCTCCTGTTTGATTTTAAACTAGACTATTTGATGAAAATATTAAACACAGCAATTCTGGCCACGAGACAAACCCCACAAGACAGGACATAGAACACAGAACATAATTCCTATTGTGCCAGTAAATGCATGGTACGTTGAATGCTGTTCAGCTGGCAGCAGTTTTCTCTGATTATCTGAAAGACAAAAAAAACAGAGGTCTACCCTTCTGGGCAGTCAGTCATTGCTTAAAAGATACAAATACCCTTGTTGATTTCAGGCAAAAGAGGGGAATTACCCTGTATTTTCTTGTATATGTTTCATAGGCAGCCCAGGTTTCAGTGGCTTCTACCTTATCAGTTAGCTAATTTGCATTAATGGAGATGCTTTCTGGCTTGCTTCTGGATCCAAAGCTATTCACAGCTTAAAGATTCTTACCTTAAAAGGGACATAATTAACTTTACCAGAATTTTGATTGCTTTTTACTTTTAACTCCTGCTTTCAAACACTGAAAGAAAATATCACTACTTATAGTGGCCCCTTAGAGCCTAATAGGGTTTTAATTACATAGCACTATATACATTTCTTTAGCTAATTCGACTACATTGTTCATAGCCAAATAATTGCAATCAAATAATTTCTTGCCTGGATTTATTTACAAACATTTCAAAGACACCAAGAACTTTCCTCTTTAGCATTTTTACAAAGTTCAACTGCTGTTCCCTCTAGCAACTACAGAGTTAACTTCTCACTTCTTCCTTAAATCACTTGCTTGTCTCCCAAAAGCCAACTTTATCAACTCACATCACCATTTCAAGTATCATTTTCAAGTATTTCTCTTCCATTTTGGTGGCAAAGCCCACCAAACATCTCATTGAGATGGACGTGTTCCCAGGGAATGTCTCAATTACAAAGAATCAACATTTCCCAGCTGAAATAAATGTTCTGCTGGAAAACTTTCTTCTTTTTTTTCTTTCGAAAGGACTTTTGGCTTCAAATTTTATTTTATTTTTAGACTGTGGCTTTTATGTTTTGTGGCACACAAGCAGACAAGTTAGAGAAAATATAAAATACTGTTGCTGAAAGTTTGCAATATCTTGTCAATTTGTTTATTAAGACCAGAACAACAGTACATAGGAACCCCAAAATCAGAGGGAGAGAACATAGGCTACTGTCTATAACAGAGAGGCACAACTCACTGGGTACCTGCTGATTGACTGCTGCTAAGTCCCAATTTTGTTCTGCCTTACTGAGCTGCCTAGCATGCAAGCACTTACAGAAACCCTTCCCAACATGTAAAGTCACATATTCAATTTTAACACAACTGCAAATACACCAGAGCATCAATGGAATAAAATTGTCAGACACATAGAAAAACATAAACTCTTGAGCAATAGTCAACATGGTTTCTGTAAAGGGAAATCGTGTCTTACTAATCTATTAGAGTTCTTTGAAGGGGTCAACAAATGTGGACAAGGGGGATCCAGTGGACATAGTGTACTTAGATTTCCAGAAAGCCTTTGACAAGGTCCCTCACCAAAGGCTCTTATGTAAATTAAGCTGTCATGGGATAAAAGGAAAGGTCCTTTCATGGATTGAGAGCTAGGTAATAATTGGAGATATACCAATCTCCTAGAACTGGAAGGGACCTTGAAAGGTCATCAAGTCCAGCCCCCTGCCTTCACTAGCAGGACCAATTTTGGCCCTAGATTCCTAAGTGGCCTTCTCAAGGATTGAACTTACAACCCTGAGTTTAGCAGGCCAATGCTCAAACCACGGAGCTATCCCTCCCCTGGTTAAAGGACAGGGAACAAAGGGTAGGAATTAATGGTCAATTCTCAAAATGGAGAGGGGTAACTAGTGGTGTTCCCCAAGGGTCAGTCCTAGGACCAATACTATTCAATTTATTCATAAATGATCTGGAGAAAGGGGTAAACAGTGAGGTGGCAAAGTTTGCAGATGATACTAAACTACTCAAGATAGTTAAGACCAAAGCAGATTGTGAAGAACTTCAAAAAGATCTCACAAAACTAAGTGATTGGGCAACAAAATGGCAAATGAAATTTAATGTGGATAAATGTAAAGTAATGCACATTGGAAAAAATAACCCCAACTATACATACAACATGATGGGGGCTAATTTAGCTACAACGAGTCAGGAAAAAGATCTTGGAGTTATCGTGGATAGTTCTCTGAAGATGTCCACGCAGTGTGCAGAGGCGGTCAAAAAAGCAAACAGGATGTTAGGAATCATTAAAAAGGGGATAGAGAATAAGACTGAGAATATATTATTGCCCTTATATAAATCCATGGTACGCCCACACCTCGAATACTGTGTACAGATGTGGTCTCCTCACCTCAAAAAAGATATTCTAGCACTAGAAAAGGTTCAGAAAAGAGCAACTAAAATGATTAGGGGTTTAGAGAGGGTCCCATATGAGGAAAGATTAAAGAGGCTAGGACTCTTCAGTTTGGAAAAGAGAAGACTAAGGGGGGACATGATAGAGTTATATAAAATCATGAGTGATGTTGAGAAAGTGGATAAGGAAAAGTTATTTACTTATTCCCATAATACAAGAACTAGGGGGTCACCAAATGAAATTAATAGGCAGCAGGTTTAAAACAAATAAAAGGAAGTTCTTCTTCACGCAGTGTACAGTCAACTTGTGGAACTCCTTACCTGAGGAGGTTGTGAAGGCTAGGACTATAACAATGTTTAAAAGGGGACTGGATAAATTCATGGTGGCTAAGTCCATAAATGGCTATTAGCCAGGATGGGTAAGAATGGTGTCCCTAGCCTCTGTTCGTCAGAGGATGGAGATGGATGGCAGGAGAGAGATCACTTGATCATTGCCTGTTAGGTTCACTCCCACAGGGGCACCTGGCATTGGCCACTGTCGGTAGACAGATACTGGGCTAGATGGACCTTTGGTCTGACCCGGTACGGCCTTTCTTATGTTCTTAACATTTTCTGTTTTACAAGGTCTCTCCTTTTTTGGAACCCTTGTTTCTAAAAAAGCCATGCGAGACTTGAATCAAATTTCAGTGACTACTTATCATGTGTGTGGTATCATCATTAATGCGTGTTCTATGTAGTTAGGTTATTGTCTTCTTTAGGAAATTTGGGGAAACAGGAGCCCTGGGAAACCCTGTTCCCCACCTCCCCTCATACACACTGCACATTTGCTGCTACCTGGTGCTGGCTGAGCAGTAGCATTGTGACATCAGAGAGGATCCACCACTCAGCACCCGTCCCTCCAGTTCATTTGCAGCCCAGCTCAGCCCCGGTCACTCTCCCCAGCTGGGGCCGGGCAGCTCCCCTGCGCTGCGATCCAGCACCGGGCACCGCGGAGCACCGGGCAGGCTGTGCAGGGTGGGGAGGGATACTCGCATTGCTGACACCTGCCTGCCTCAGGGCTTTCTCCCTGCCCGCCGCGAGGAATATCAGGTTGCCACCTGTATAAGTGCAGGTAACTGTGCAAAAAGGGGCTAAAACTGGTTTTCTTTAATAATTGTATTCTCTGCCATGCATTGTCAGGGACTGAAGAAAGCACATGCCCAGCTTTCATTATCTGAAGATAACCTTCCAAATGTAAACCAGTGCAGACCTGTCTTCCTGCGTCTGCAAACTGGCAGTTCCAGAGCTTCGATTCCTCCTCACAATGCTGCCAAGCACTAGCAGCTTTGGTCAGTTTCACTGCTGTTATTCAGAACCCCAGGTGACGGTAAACTGAGAAAAAATGGTGCCACTTTCAGGAAAACTAAGTTCAAGCAGAATCAGGCACTGAGCTATTCATATAGAGAAGCTCAATCTCGCTTCCTCCTCCCGTGAGTAGAGGAGGGAGGGATTTCTCAGTCTTGAAAAAGAAGAGTGAAAAACAGGGGGTGTGCTGGGCCATGGGGAGATCTGTGTGTCATGACACTGTGGGTCTGTGGGGTATTGTGCAGTTATGGTGGTGGGGCTGTGGGAAGGGCACTGGGAGGGAGGAAGGAAGGGAGGTGGAAATCTGTGTGTATTGGGAAACTAGGAGAGTGGGGTTTCTGTGTGGGGTGCTGGGCAGCTGTGGTGGGGCTGTGGGCAGGGGTGCTGCTGGGCGAGGTGTGTGTGCACAGCACTGTGCATTTGTGGTGAAGAGTTGTAGGGGTGCTGGGCAGGGGAGCTCTGTGGCACAGCATGGGCGCACCCTGGTCAATAACAGGAAAGGGCACGCTGGCAGCACAGGGGCCAGGCGGACCATGGTGCCTCTGGTTCCCAAACGGGGCAAAGCACCTGTGTCTGTCTGTCTCCCCCAGCTCCACCAACGTGGCCTGATAGTTCACGCTATGACCTGGTCACCCTCCCGCCTCCGGGCCCATCCTCCATCTCTACCCTTCCCTGCGTTCTCTCCATCCTCTGTCCTCTGTCCCGTCCCCTGTCTCCATCCGTCCTCGCCTCTCCGTCCTCCTCCGTCCTGTCCCCGCGTGTCCCCCCAGCCCCGCCCTGCCAGCTGCTTTGTTTGGCGTCACGGCCCATCCCTTCCTTCCTCCTCCCCACGTGCCGAGAACGTGCTTGTTTTGGTGGCTGCCGCGGTGACGGTGGGCGGAGCCCGGTGACCACGCTGGTTGGGCGGGGGCAGCGGGCGGTGACGCCGCTGCGTGGGGCGGGCCATCCTGCGCGGCGTGAGAGCAAAAACGAACGGACAGTGTCAGCGCTCTGGGCGCGAGCCCGCGCCCGCGATGGCACCCCTCCACCCCCGCGCACCAGCTCGCAGCAAGCAGCGCGGCTCCCCGGCAGCGGCGCGAGCAGGGAATCCCGGGAGCCGTCTCGCGCCGCCCCCGCCGTTGCTGCCGCTGCAGCTGCCGCCCGGCGGCGAGGACCGCGGCTGGCCTCCCGCCCCCGCTCCGGAGGGGCCCGTCCGAGCCTGTAATTAGCGGGCTTTTTGTCTGCAACTTTTCATATTTTTGGTGCAATCGCTTTTACCCCTTTTGGAGCCTCTCCCCAGCTGGACTCCCTGGCTCCCAGCCGAGCAGCCCCTGACACTTCCATGGGGTGGGGGGTGTCCTGCTCCCGTGGCACTTGATGGTCTCGGCACAGCAGCGTGGATTCAATCATGGAGCATGCTGCGTTACAGGGCTGTCTGGTTCTTCTCCCCGTGCTGTCTGGGTGCGGGCAGCCACCTGGCCAATTGACACGCTCTCGCGGCACGCTGTTGCCCCCTCCTCATGATCCTCGGTGGCGGGCAGGGAGAAAGTTCTGAGGCAGGCAGGTGTCAGCAATGCGAGTATCCTCCCACCCTGCACAGCCTGCCCGTGCCTGCGCGCAGGCCCGGTGCTGGATCGCAGCGCAGGGGAGCTGCCCGCCCCAGCTGGCGAGAGTGACCCGGCTGAGCTGGGCTGCAAATGAACTGGGAGGGACGGGTGCTGAGTGGTGGATCCTCCTGATGTCACAATGCTACTGCTCAGCCAGCACCAGGTAGCAGCAAAATGTGCAGTGTATGAGGGGAGGAGGAACAGGGCTCAGGCCTCGTTTCCCCAAATTTCCCAAAGAAGACAACTCTAACTACACAGAACACTCCATTCAATGATGATGCCACACACATGATAATTCAGTCACTGAAATTCTGATTCAGTGAGTCGCATGGCTTTTTTAGAAACAAGGGGTTCCAAAAAAGGAGAGGTCTTGTACTAAATAGAAAATGTTAAGAATATAAGAAAGGTCGTGACTGGTCAGAACAGACCAAAGCAGTCCATCTAGCTCTGTGCAGAGTCTGTCTACCGACAGGTGGCCAACGTTGCCAGGTGCCCCCTGGGGGAGTGAGAACCTAACAGGCAATGATCAAGTGATCTCTCTCCTGCCATCCATCTCCATCCTCTGATTTGAACAGAGGCTAGGGGACACCATTCTACCTCCATCCTGGCTAGAATAGCTATTTATGGACTTAGCCAACCATGAATTTATCTGAAGTCCCCTTTAAACATTGTTATAGTCCTAGGCCTCTCACAACCTCCTGTGTGTGTAAGGAGTTCCACAAGTTGACTGTACACTGCCAAGTGAAGCAAGAACTTCCTTTCATTTTGTCTTTAAACCTGCTGTTTCATTAATTTCTCCGGCACCTCCAGACTTCTAGTTCTTGTATTATGGGAATAAGTAAAATAACTTTTCCATATCCACTTTCTCAACATCACCATGATTTTATATAATCCTCTATCATGTCCCCCTAGTCTTCTCTTTTCCAAACTGAAGAGTCCTAGCCTCTTAATCTTCCCTCATATGGGACCCTAAAACCCCTAATCATTTTAGTTGCTCTTTTCTGTCCCTTTTCTAGTGCTAGAATATCTTTTTTTGAGGTGAGGAGACCACATCTGCATGTTGTATCTGAGGTGTATGTACCATGGATTTATATATAAGGGCAATATATTCTCAGTCTTATTCTCTATCCCCTTTAATGATTCCTAACATCCTGTTTGCTTTTTTTGACCGCCTCTGCACACTGCGTGGACATCTTCAGAGAACTATCCACGATAACTCCAAGATCTTTTCCTGACTCGTTGTGAAGCTAAATTAGCTCCCCATCATGTTGTATGTATAGTTGGGGTTATTTTTCCAATGTGCATTACTTTACATTTATCCACATTAAATTTCATTTTGCCATTTTGTTGCCCAATCACTTAGTTTTGTGAGATCTTTTGAAGTTCTTCACAATCTGCTTTGGTCTTAACTATCTTGGTAGTTTAGTATCATCTGCAAACTTTGCCACCTCACTGTTTACCCCTTTCTCCAGATCATTTATGAATAAATTGAATAGGATTGGTCCTAGGACTGACCCTTGGGGAACACCACTAGTTACCCCTCTCCAGTCTGAGAATTGACCATTAATTCCTACCCTTTGTTCCCTATCTTTAACCAGGGAGGGATAGCTCCGTGGTTTGAGCATTGGCCTGCTAAACTCAGGGTTGTGAGTTCAATCCTTGAGGAGGCCACTTAGGAATCTAGGGCAAAAATTGGTCCTGCTAGTGAAGGCAGGGGGCTGGACTTGATGACCTTTCAAGGTCCCTTCCAGTTCTAGGAGATTGGTATATCTCCAATTATTACCTAGCTCTCAATCCATGAAGGCCCTTTCCTTTATCCCATGACAGCTTAATTTACATAAGAGCCTTTGGTGAGGGACCTTGTCAAAGGCTTTCTAGAAATCTAAGTACACTATATCCACTGGATCCCCCTTGTCCACATTTGTTGAGCCTTCAAAGAACTCTAATAGATTAGTAAGACACGATTTCCTTTACAGAAACCATGTTGACTATTGCTCAAGAGTTTATGTTTTCTATGTGTCTGACAATTTTATTCCATTGATGCTCTGGTGTATTTGCAGTTGTGTTAAAATTGAATACTGTGACTTTACATGTTGGGAAGGGTTTCTGTAAGTGCTTGCATGCTAGGCAGCTCAGTAAGGCAGAACAAAATTGGGACTTAGCAGCAGTCAATCAGCAGGTACCCAGTGAGTTGTGCCTCTCTGTTATAGACAGTAGCCTATGTTCTCTCCCTCTGATTTTGGGGTTCCTATATTACTGTTGTTCTGGTCTTAATAAACAAATTGACAAGATATTGCAAACTTTCCAGCAACAGTATTTTATATTTTCTCTAACTTGTCTGCTTGTGTGCCACAAAACATAAAAGCCACAGTCTAAAAAATAAAATAAAATTTGAAGCCAAAGTCCTTTCGAAAGAAAAAAAAGAAGAAAGTTTTCCAGCAGAACATTTATTTCAGCTGGGAAATGTTGATTCTTTGTAATTGAGACATTCCCTGGGAACACGTCCATCTCAATGAGATGTTTGGTGGGCTTTGCCACCAAAATGGAAGAGAAATACTTGAAAATGATACTTGAAATGGTGATGTGAGTTGATAAAATTGGCTGTTGGGAGACAAACAAGTGATTTAAGGAAGAAGTGAGAAGTTAACTCTGTAGTTGCTAGAGGAACAGCAGTTGAACTTTGTAAAAAATGCTAAAGAGGAAAGTTCTTGGTGTCTTTGAAATGTTTGTAAAATAAATCCAGGCAAGAAATTATTTGATTGCAATTATTTGGCTATGAACAATGTAGTCAGATTAGCTAAAGAAATGTATATAGTGCTATGTAATTAAAACCCTATTAGGCTCTAAGAGGCCACTATAAGTAGTGATATTTTCTTTCCAGTGTTTGAAAGCAGAGTTAAAAGTAAAGCAATCAAAATTCTGGTAAAGTTAATTATGTCCCTTTTAAGGTAAGAATCTTTAAGCTGTGAATAGCTTTGGATCCAGAAGCAAGCCAGAAAGCATCTCCATTAATGCAAATTAGCTAACTGATAAGGTAGAAGCCACTGAAACCTGGGCTGCCTATGAAACATATACAAGAAAATACAGGGTAATTCCCCTCTTTTGCCTGAAATCAACAAGGGTATTTGTATCTTTTAAGCAATGACTGACTGCCCAGAAGGGTAGACCTCTGTTTTTTTTGTCTTTCAGATAATCAGAGAAAACTGCTGCCAGCTGAACAGCATTCAACGTACCATGCATTTACTGGCACAATAGGAATTATGTTCTGTGTTCTATGTCCTGTCTTCTGGGGTTTGTCTCATGGCCAGAATTGCTGTGTTTAATATTTTCATCAAATAGTCTAGTTTAAAATCAAACAGGAGGTTAAATTAAAAAAAGCAGATACTTGTTTTATTCAACTTGGAATACAAAGTGTTTGGATAAATCAGGAGAACGTGATATACTAAAGTCTAATACATTTACTTAAGTAAGAAAAAGAAACTTCATTGGCCAGATCTTTTAACTGGAAAAAATTCTTGTTAAAATTTGCATACCAACAGTCGTTGGAAGCAAGGACATGAAAAGTTAACCCACTCCCCATATTGCACATAGGATCCTTCTGGCTACCTCAGATTTCTAGCCAGAGGCTGGGAGGGTGGGAAGCCATTGGACACAAGAGGTTGTACTGAGTGGACTCCTCAAAGTGGGTGTGCTTGTCCTGGCTTGTTGCTCCAAAGCTCTGTAATAAAGTTATTTTACTGGAAGGGTATATATGGCATACATTGAATAATAAGACTAATGTACTGTATAGTGGCAATGTTTATGTGTTCATTGTTGGGAAAAGGTGTATGAGTGAAGAGTGGAAGTTTCCTTTGTAGGTTAAAAGAAGCCAAGAGGAGAAGGAAAAGAACAGAACGAATTAACTGGGGAAAAAAATAGCTAGTATGCTCAGTCTAAAAGATAAGACATTGGCCCCATTCAAGGACACTGCTCGCAGCTAAGACTTAGCTGAAAACCAAGAAAGGGGGCTTGAATGTGCCCAAGCAGCTATGAGATCTACAAAAACACTGCCAGGCATCAATGAAATGAGTTAGGTTTCTTTTCTCACAAGTAAAGAAGCGCTGCCCAAAGACCTAGCAGCCATGCCACTCTTGGAACCAGGAGCCTGGATCTATGTAAAGGTCCATCAGCGAAAGACTGCTCTGGCTCCACACTGGAAAGGCCCTTTCTGAGTCCTGTAACCACCAACACTTCCACTTGAAGTGCCAAGGACTACCTGCCTGGACCCATGATTCTCACTGCAAAAAGACCCCTCCACCTTGGGAGGATTCTCCTACTGATGATTGGCCGATTTCTCCTTCTAGCTTTGCTGTGCCTTCTGGACAGCAGGGAAAAGGACAAGGTGAAGTGCTAGTAACCTCTCCCTTGTACACTGACAGACCTACTGTGCCTTTGGATTTTTCTAGAAGAAGCAAAACCATGACAGGGTGATGTGCTGGTAACCTCTCCCCTGTAGGATGCACTAACACGATTGTTTCGGGAAAAGAAGGGACACTTGCTCCACCAGAAATTGCCAAATTCCAGGAATTCCTTTCTAGTAATGACATTAAGAACTCAGCCTGGTGAAGAAACAAAGAATGATACACTAGCATTAAGATATTTGTGGGACCCGTGCTTGGGAATGTGGTATTGATTGGATGTTGTGGTTTATTTTACAGGCTGTGCCCTGTGTTTTTGGATAAATCCTTCAGCATGTATTGCCCTCCCTAATTGGATTTTAAATGACAAGTACCAAAGGCACCTTGTTGCCACTGCCCCTGCCATGTCCTCCATTACACTGTTACCCCTGTAATATATCCTGTCTGTTACAGCTCCATTTTGTTTCTTAAGCTGTCCCCTTACTCCATTTGTTCTTGTTCTCCTCTATGGCCGCCCCTCCTGGCTGTTAAGTTGTTTACAGGGCCTCTGCCCTTCTCAAAGGAGGGCCCCTGAAGTTGTCTAACCAGAGCCATTGCCCGTCTCAAAGGGATGGCCACTTATGCTAAGTGGGACCACTGCCCTGTTCAAAGGAGTTAGTCCTGGTATCACCTTGTTAAAACCTGGGCTTGGTGTAGGGTGGCCACTGTCCAGAGCTGCAAGACCTATTGTGTTTTTAGGATCCTGGGCATGAGTCATACCTCTGGGCTCAGGGCTAGTCCAAACATGCCTCTGTGGCTGCCTGCAGTTTTTTCTCTGCCTCCCTCCTCCCTGTAAGAGGGAGCCAATCAAGTTACTGGCAGGAAGCTGCCAGGGTTTGCCTTTAAAAACAGACATTTTTGAACAGACTTCAGAAAGGTTCTTGCATTGCTGCCTGGTCTGATCAACCAGGGTTCTGGGGTCCTTTCTCCGCTCGTTTTATTTTGAGCGTATCCCCGTTTTTAACCCCACGAAGAACAAATGGCTGCCTGAGAGATCTCCTGATTATCAAGACTGTACCAGGCCTTCTGATGTGCTTGCTGTTTCTGCCACTGCTGCGGCCTTGGGGGATTATACGAATCACTCTGTGAGACTTTCTATACTTGTATTTTATTCTTTTAGCTGCTGGCTCTGTCTCCCCAGCACACAGACTCAAGCTAAACCTTGGTCTGTGTCCTAAAACCTCTCTTACAAACAACCCCCCCGCATCCTGGCTGCTGGCTCTGTCTCCCCAGCACACAGACTCAAGCTAAACCTTGGTCTGTGTTTTAAAATCTCTCTTAAACCCCGTGGCACTCTGCCACTGAAAGTAGTTGTGCTGCTGCTAAGTTCTGCTCCTGTGGGCTTTGCCTTGGACTGTTTTCAGCTGTATCCACTGCTGCAGTCACCGCCCCCCCTCTTTGGAGCTGTGTCCTGGACACACACCACTCAGCCCTCTGGAACTATCCTTAGCATAAGGTGCACCCATTAAGTTAAGTTTAGCATTATACTTTGTAGTTAGGCAGAGAATTGTTGCATTGTGTTTTAATTTGTAGTCTTGGTTAAGTTAGCTCATAGATCAGATTTTGCTGTGTTCTGTATAATTGTAATTGTCTGTCTTCCCACTGCAAACATCCCCCCCGCCCAGCTTCTCTGTGTCTGTTTACCTTGTTACACTCTCTCTGCTGCTTAAGCTTGCAGCCTGTTTGTTCTGTCTCACTAAGTTTAAATCTCTAGCATAAAACCCCATTGGTTACTTTCTTCCTCTCTGATACCCCTCGCATTCTACATTTACACCACTGTGACACATTTTTACCTAAAATTGTTTGTTATTTAACACATTTTACCCATAACTGTTAGTTGGTTATATGCTGCTGTGACACACCTTTTTACATAGAAATCGCTTTAGCTACCTGTTACATTTATACCTCAGTGTTAACTGATTACCCACTGTATTGTATCCTGCTGTGTTGTACCCCACTATTGAAACCCCTTACTGTTCACCAAAAAGAAACCCCTCCCCAATTGTCTTTAACAACCCCATACCCCTCACTGCCGGGATAAGGAACAATTGAGGCCGTCACTGAAGTGAAGGAGGAGATGATTTTCTGACAGGGAGGGACAGCACCTCTCAAAGGTGTTTGGCAGGCAGCCTCCTTCCCAGGTCTGTCCCAACAACACCCAGTTGAAAAGGACCCTCCCCAGCCCTCCTCAGCCCGGTGAAAAGGGCGAGTGAGTGAGCGTGGGGAGAGCGAGCGACTGAGGAGATGGATTGAGCGGTCCGGGATCTCTGCGAAGGGGCGGGATGAGGGTGTTCAGTTTTGTTGGGTCAGAAAGTTGGCAACCCCAGATCCAGGAAACAACTCAAAGACCCAATGAGTCTGGCCAGGGCAGGACATCAGCTTTGAGGAGGGTGGGTGTGGCAGTGACATCACAAAGGCCTTTTGCAGGACCGCGGCCTATTGGGCAAAAGTGGTGGGGAGGTGACCTCACAGAGAGACCCAACATCAGCCGGGCAGGACAGAGGTGCAGGGCCAGGTCTGTCTCTGAGACCTCCCGGCTTTGCTGCCGCAAGTCTCCTTCGCGAGGTCTCTCCTCGAGGGCTGAGAGAGAATTCAGATTCATGGATGTGAGCATGAGGAGGAAACACTGGAGTTTTCTCCTTTCCTACCATGGATTGTGCTGAAAAGAAACTTCCCTTTGACAAGGTAAGAGGCTGAGAGAGGTTTGGAACCTGTTCAGTCTGATCCACCTGGCGCAGGCAGCATTCTAGGCACAGACAGCGCTGGCTTCAGGTGGCAGAATTTGATTTCCTCCTAGGTTTTGATGGTTGGAATCCTGGGGACATTGGGGTTTGTCCTTTTGGTTTCTCTTTTCCTCTTTCCTCCCTCCTTTCCCCTCTTCTCTTGCTTCTTTTTCCCTTTTCCCAGCTTCCCTCCCTCTACCGAAGAGGGATGTGTGTGGAGTGCAGCAGGGGAGGGTATTGCTCTCATTGCAGCGGTCCTCACCAAGAGGTGGGGCTGGATCTGAGTGATCCCCTGTGATGGTGACCTGGGCCGTCCTTTGGGACATCTGGTGAGACCCCTCAGCCGCCCGCCCCTCAGAGTCTCAGTGGTGATTGGCCGAGCAGGGGGCTATTGAGAGTGAGGAGACTCAGGTCCTTTTGGTCTTTTTTCAAATCAGGCAAAGAAGTCACAACCAATCCAATGTGCAGGATTAATCTTGCTGCTTCTCTCCATTAATTGTCTCTTAGCAGGTGATGATTTCCTCTAATGTTCTAGGTCTTCTAAAATACTTGCTGAATTATTCCACTGAACCACTGTTGGTCTGTAGCTCACTTGAGATCACTTTCTTCCTGATGAGTCAATGTATGAAATTCAAGATCTGAGAGAGAGTTTGAATGTCAGGAGCAGTGTTTCCTCTAATTTGCTATGTCCGTGTGCGGAATGAATTTTGCTGAGTGCACCACTGCGGAGGTGAGGGGTGTCCCCTCACCGGTCTGTGGTGCTCATTCCAACTTCATTCTGCAGATGGATCGTGTGTGAGGTGAGGCTGAAGGGTTAGGGTGTGGAGGGGTCTGAGGTAGGAGCAGAGGGTGGGTTGATTGGGCTCTGTGTGGGGGTGCTGTGTGTGGGGTGGGGTTGGGGATGAGAGGCTGAGAGCTGGAGTAAAGGGTTGGGGTGCAGGGGTGTGAGGGCTCCGGCTAGGGATGCGGGCTCTGGGTTGGGGCTGGGAATGAGGGTTTGGGATGTTATGCTTCAGTTTTCCCTTATAAACTTAAGTCCTGTCTAACCTACAGGACGCTATGGGAATAAGACACCATGCTTTGTGGTGACATCACAAGAGCAGAGGATGTGAGAACTACAGCAACAGAGATGGGAGGGGGGTTAGAGTCAGATTGTTTCAAATGCTGCATTCGTCGACTGACATTTAACAGCAACGCTTAGCTAACACAAAGGAGAAAGGAATTCTCTGCTAAAGATTCAACCTTCCCCTTTGGCCAACTCCACCCCTTCCCTGACTGGAGTGTGCTCACAACACCCCCCCCCCTCCAACACACACACACACACACACACAAGCCCACAGCTGGGCACCCAGCACAAAGCAAGGGAGGGGGTTGCTTGGCTTACACTGGGCTACAATTTTTCAGAGGTCGTCTGCTTCAGAGATCAAATGTGCTATTTAGAATGTATTTTGATGTGCTCAATTCAAATATGACAAAACAACTGATTGGCTTCTGTTTCTAAGATATTTAAGTTTTTACATTTTATGTCTATGTATATTGTGTAGATAGCAGAGTTTTAATCATCAATTTTAAACCTAGGTCTTTTTGTGTGTTTATGGTTGCTTTACATGATAGTATTTCACCTCTCCTGTTTATGTAACAATTTAAAAATCAGCAAAGGGTTATCTAGCTAAAATGTATTATGAAACAAAAGGCAAATACTATTCTGTACATAGTTTAGTCCTATTCAGTCTCTACTCAGCACTTCTTGGCTTGTCTCTTGTATTCATTAAATGGAGCATCTCCTGTCACTGTCAGCAATAGTCTGCCAGCATTGATGGGCTCCAATTGACCTGATGGCGGTTCTCCATTGTTGCAATGTCCTGGTGAAATCGCTCACCGTGCTCATCCTCACTGCTCCGCAGTTGGGTGGAAAAAATCTAGATGAGAGTGCAAAAATGTCTCTTTAGTGACATGTTGCAAGCAAGGCTTTTGTAAGCCTTGAGGAGGTTTCCACCAACAACCTGTAGTTGTCTGCCTTGTTGTTTCCGAGAAAATGTATTGCCACTAAGTGGAAGGCTTTCCATGCCGTCTTTTCCTTGCCACGCAGTGTGGTCAAATGCATCATCTCGAAGTTCATGAATCTGAGGACCAACAAAGTCACCTTCCTTTATCTTAGCTTCACTTAACCTTGGGAATTTTCCACGGAGGTCCTTGAAAGCTGCTTGTGTTTTGTCAATGGCTTTGACAAAGTTCTTCATCAGCCCCAGCTTTATGTGTAAGGGTGTTAACAAAATCTTCCTTGATTCAACAAGTGGTGCATGCTGAACACTGTTCCTCCCAGGTTCCAATGACTGTCAGGTGGCCAACCTTTCTTGATGTAGTGGGAATCTGTTGCACGACTATCCCATTCGCAGAGAAAACAGCAGTACTTTGTGTATCCAGTCTGCAGACCAAGCAAGAAGCAAGAACCTTCAAATCGCCACAAAGCTGCTTTATGCACCTCAAAGTTGTTTCATGTTGTCCTAGGTTTCCTTCATATGGACTGCATGACCAAGTGGAATTGATGGCAAAACATTGCCATTCTACAATAAAACAGCTTTAAGGCTCGTCTTCGATGAATCAATGAACAGTCTCCACTCATGTGCATTGTGAATGATGTTGAGGCTGCCATCACACCATCAATGTTGTTACACGATACAAGATGGCCTTCCGTGAAGAAGATGGGACTAGATCCTTTTGGCGGTCACGGGCATGGAAACCCTAACATCACCTGCCAGGAGAGTCCACTGCTGTAGTGTGGAGCCCAACAGCTCTGCTTTACTCTTGGGTAGTTCGAATCCCTGACAAGGTCATTCCATTCACCTTGTGTTATGAGGTGTGGTTCAGAGGAGAAGGATGGGAGAAAATGTGGGTCCTGTGACATTGATGGTTCAGGACCAGAAGTTTCGTCCTCTTCCTCTTCCTCGTCTGACTCAAGTGAGAATGATTCTGGTGCATCAGGAAGTGTCAGTCCTTCTCCGTGGGGTACTGGGCATAGAGCTGATGGAATGTTTGGATAATGCAGCGTCCACGTTCTCTTCTTTGTCACTCCTTTCCCAACTGGGCACCGTGTAGAAGTAACATTTGCTGGTATGATCTGTTGGCTCTCTCCACATCATTGGCACTGCAAAAGGCATAGATTTCCTTTTGCTGTTCAACCACTGGCGAAGATTTGTTGCACAAGTGTTGCAGCATAAGTGTGGGGCCCACCTCTTGTCCTGATCTCAATTTTGCAGCCAAAGAAAAGTGATAGGCTTTCTTAACCATAGTGGTTCTACTGCACTTTTGTGATGCAAAGTCACTTCACCACAAACATAGCAGAAGTTATCTGCACTGTTCACACAAGTACGAGGCATCCCTGCTCACTTTGGCTAAAAAGAAAAGGGTCCCTTTGCAAAATCAAACACTGACAAATAAGACAGCACGACACTGTATGATTTCTAGAGCTGATAAAGGGCAATTGGTTCAGCTTCATTATGATTGCATCATCCATGACTTCTAGGAATAACATGATGCAATTCATATCATGTATGATTCAATACCAGCATCAGATTGTATCCTTCATTGTTTTGCCTAAAAAGCAAGTACTGTCCAAACCCATTCATAGATTTATTCATAGGTCCAGTCAAAGATGGATTTCAGTCATTACTGGTTTAAACTGAGATCCCGTCCCTTTATAACTCACTTCTCCTCCGCCATTCCCAAGTCAAGGGTCATAAATACTGACCCAATAGCATATCTTGAAAACTAGAGCCAATCAAGAATTTTAAGAATCATTTTCGTTCTCAGTGACCCAGAATTAGTAAAGTTGGACTCCATTTATTTCAGAAGCATTTTGGCTGTAGAGCAGTGTAACAAGCCTCTCCTAGCTGCCTCCTGGTGGGGGGAGGCTGGGGAGCTGTGAGGACCTGTTTGAGAGGGTCACTAGTAGCAGCGTAGCACAGGAGGTGTCCTATCGGGTTGAGTCATTGCAGATGATGATGTCGTGCAGCAGACCCCCGTTTTGCCAACCTTGCATTAGGCAGCTTTCCATGTTAAGCGAACTCCCAGTGCCCACAGGTGCAGCAGCCGGCGATTTGTCCTGTGGCCACTAGGTGGCGCTGCAGCCTCGCACTTTCCCGTTCCCCCGGGTATGGGAAGGTTTGAGACGGTGAGCTGGCCCACCCGGCCCCGGTTAGTTGCCGTCAGTGGGGTCTGCTGTGTAAGAGCTGAAAGAGTCAATTTGACTGGCATTTTATTATCTTTCAATCATGAAGGAGCAACTGCTTACCTGACTGAAGCATCTTATCGCGTTTCTAAATTAAAGTGTCTCCTCTTTGTGTGCGAAGAGACAGTTTAAGGGGACGCCACAAGCAGAGATGCTTTTGGTTTGGAAAACGAACTATTTTTGCAAGATTTTCATCCAAATTGATTTAGGATTAATGGGGTCAAATTCCATGCTGTGCCCTGTGGCTGTAAGGCATTGGAGAACTGCTGAAGAGGTTAAAGGCCGCAGAGCTGGGGAGCTGGGGGTGGGGCCTCCAAAGTTATTGTGCTCTGGTGAGACTGAGCAGTTGTGGGGATTGTGCAAGCTGTGGTGTTTACATGCACATAGAAATTGTAATGAAACTCCATTTTAAAACCACTCATGTCTGGGAATGGAAGAGAAGCTCTTTGAAATAAGTGTCCCCTTCATACTCTTCAAGATCACTGGCTCCAACACTCAGCTGCCTCAGGGAACTCAGTGGTGGCGCATTTGAGGGCGGATCGAGAGGTTTCTGGTTCAAGTCCAGCTGCTCTCTTACATGTCCTCTTTTTTTAATTGATCTATATTTTCATATCCATCTCCTGTATGTTCAGGAGTTCCGCTGAATGGGGAGGTGAAATTAATTTCACCATTCAACATTTTCCTGTTAAAATGTACAAACACTGAGCAAAGCTGTCCATCAGCTGAAATCTGTTCCAGTCCTCGGAGGCGCTAGTTTGTTTTATTCTTGAAACAAAGATGAAGTACGACTGTAGATTTGCAGGACCTTGTTCTCCACAGTGATGCTGTGCAGAAGAAGAAGAACCAGTGGCTATAAAGTGGACACTAGGGTGTTTAGACTTGCCTTCCAAGGGAATAATGGGGACAAAAGCCATATCTGGCTTCAAGAATAAGCTTAATGCGTTTATGGAGGATGGTATGATGGGATAGGCTAATTTTGGCAATGAATTTGGCAATTGATCTGTGATTCTCAGCAGGTACGTATGCCCAGTGGTCTGGATGGGATGTTAGATGGGTGGGGATGTGAGTTCCTGCAGAGAATTCTCTCGTGGGTGCTGGCTGGTGAGTCTTGCCCACATGCTAAGGAGTTTAAGTGATCAGCATCTCTGGGGTCGGAAGGAATTTTCCTCCAGGGCAGATTGGCAGAGGCCCTGGAGGTTTCTCGCCTTCCTCTGCAGCATGGGGCACTGGTCACTTGCTGGAGGATTCTCTGCAGCTTGAGGTCTTGAAGCACAATTTGAGAGTTCAGTAAGTGAGACATAGGTTAGGGGTTTGATCTAGAAGTGGATGGGTGAGTTTGTGTGGCCTGCATTGTGAAGGAGGTGGGACTAGATGATCATTATGTTCCCTTATGACCTTAGAGACTATGAGACCATGAGACCATGGGAGGTGGGAGGAGCTGTGAGGCCGGCGGGTGTGTGTGGTGCAGGGCATTTGGAGTGTGGGGGCTGCTGGGGGGCCGGTGGGTGCCTGGGCTGCTGCTGCTGCTGCCCCAGCCGGGTCTGTATGGGGGAGAGATCTGCATTAGCCCCCTTTGTGCCCAGCTCTGGGGGGCAGGGAGGGTTCGGACTCTTTGCGGTGGCTGGAGCCAGCCGCTGAGCGAGCCTGCCGGCGAGGAGAGACCTGGGGAAAGAGCTGGGGCTGAGCAGGAAAGTGAGTTTGGAGCTGCAGCTCTCACCACCCCAGATCTGCCGCTGAGGCCAAAGCAGAGGGTTCTTTTGGTTCAGTTCCTGGCTAACCTGCATTGAGCTGTGCGCTCATTGCATACAATCCCTTCAAGCCTATCTTTGCGTAGTTAATCAATGTGTGTTCTATTTCCCCCTAAAACTCTGTGTTTTGCTAGATGTGCTTGGGGCACCTGCTCAGGACCAGAGACTGGTGCATGATCCTCTCCACTTGGAGGAGGAGCAGACTGGGTAATAAACTGATCCCAATCAGAGAGGTTTCATATTGTTTTTCATGTTGTCATAGGTTTTCTTCATATGGACTGCATGACCAAGTGGAATTGATGGCAAAACATTGCCATTATGCAGTAAAACAGCTTTAAGACTCGTCTTCAATGAATGAATGAACAGTCTCCACTCATGTGGATTGTGAATGATGTTGAGAACTGCCATCACACCATCGGTTTTGTTGCACGCTACAAGATGGCCTTCCATGAAGAAGAATGGTTCAAGATCCTTTTGACAGCCAGGGAGCATGGAAACCCTAACATCACCTGCCAGGAGATTCCACTGCTGTAGTGCGGAGCCCAACAGCTCTGCCTTACTCTTGGGTAGTTCAGATCCCTGACAAGGTCATTCCCTTCACCTTGTGTTATGAGGTGTCGTTCAGAGGAGGAGGATGGGAGAAAATGTGGGTCCTGTGACATTGATGGTTCAGGACCAGAAGTTTCGTCCTCTTCCTCTTCCTCGTCTGACTCAAGTGAGAATGATTGTGGTGCATCAGCAACCAGCTGTCCTTCTCCGTGGGGTACTGGGCATAGAGCTGATGGAATGTTTGGAGAATGCAGCGTCCACTTTTCTTCTTTGTCACACCTTTCCCAACTGGAGGCACCATGTAGAAGTAACATTTGCTGGTATGATCTGTTGGCTCTCTCCACATCATTGGCACTGCAAAGGCATAAAATTTCCTTTTCCTGTTCAAACACTGGTGAAGATTTGTTGCACAAGTGTTGCAGCATATGTGGGGCCCACCTCTTGTCCTGATCTCCTATTATGCAGCCAAAGAAAAGTGATAGGCTTTCTTAACCATAGTGGTTCTACTGCACTTTGGTGATGCAAAAGTCACTTCACCACAAACATAGCAGAAGTTATCTGCACTGTTCCACACAAGTACAAGGCATCTCTGCTCACTTTGGCTAAAGAAATGGGTCCCTTTGCAAAATCAAACACTGACAAATAAAGAGAGCAAGACACTGTATGATTTAAATAGCTGATATAGGGCAATTGATTCAGCTTCCTTATGATTGCATCATCCATGACTTCTAGGAATAACATGATGCAATTCATATCATGTATGAGCAATACCAGCTTCAGATTGCATCCTTCATTGTTTTGCCTAAAAGGAAGTACTGTCCAAACCCATTCATAGATTTATTCATAGATCCAGTCAAAGATGGATTTTAGTCATTACTGGTTTAAATTGAGATCCCGTCCCTTTATAACTCACTTCTCCTCCGCCATTCCCAAGTCAAAGGGTCATAAATACTGACCCAATAGCATATCTTGAAAACTAGAGCCAATCAAGAATTTTAAGCATCATTTTCGTTCTCAGTGACCCAGAATTAGTAAAGTTTGACTATATTAATTTCAGAAGCATTTTGGCTGTAGAGGAGTGTAACAAGCCTCTCCTAGCTGCTCCTGGTGGGGAGGCTGGGGAGCTGTGGGGACCTGTTTGAGAGGTCACTAGTAGCGTAGCACAGGAGGTGTCCTATCGGGTTGAGTCATTGCAGATGATGATGTAGTGCAGCAGACCCCGTTTTGCCAACCGTGCATTAGGCAGCTTTCCATGTGGCGAACTCCCAGTGCCCACAGGTGCAGCAGCCGGCGATTTGTCCTGTGGCCGCTAGGTGGCGCTGCAGCCTCACTTTCCCGTTCCCCGGGTATGGGAAGGTTTGAAGGTGACCTGGCCCCACCGGCCCGGTTAGTTGCCGTCAGTGGGGTCTGCTGTGTAAGGAGCTGAAAGTCAATTTTACTGGCATTTTATGATCTTTCAATTATGAAGGAGCAACTGCTTACCTGGCTAAGCATCTTATCTCGTTTCCAAATTAAAGTGTCTCCTCTTTGTGTGCGAAGAGACAGTTTAAGGGGGCCACAAACAGGAGATGATTTTGCTTTGGAAAACAAAATATTTTTGCAATGATTTTCATCCAAATTGATTCATGATTCCACAAATCAACCTTGATTAATGTTCCTGGTATTTTCTAACAGAAAACTGTGTCGATGAAAATTGCACATCCCTTCAATTGCTGGCCTCTGTCCCTCCCAGGGGTCTTGGTGTCTGCTGATGACAGCAAGAGTGAGCTGTTGGCTTTCTCTCTAGCTGTGCCATCGCTTTGCTGTGTGAGCTGGGATTGGTCATTTCCTCTCTCTGTACCTCAGCATCCCAATCTGTGTAATGGGAAATGAGACACGTCTGTAATGCCTGGCAGGAGCAAGGCTGGGCAGAAGAATGGACATTAAAGCACTTTGGGGAGGAGAAAGGGTTGTTTCATGGTGTTGAGTGCCAAGGCATTGTGACATTTGTGAAAATGTCTCGTGTAGAGAAAAGAAGAAATGGTTGGGGACAAAGCTTGCAGGAGGATATGAATCAGAGAGGCCAGGAGTATGTGTTTGGGGTCTCACCAGTGCTTCCCACCCTTTCTGTCCTGTGGCAGGTGTAGCCCCTGACCATGGCTCTCCCTTGCAGTATAGGCTCTGCACAAGGTCTTGGCCAACCTCTCAGGTGCCATGCTGGGGAGCTGCTGCAGAATCCCCACATATAGACAGGCCCCAATACCTCTTGGTGGTGAGCCCAATGTGCGGGGCGGGGCGGGAGAAGGGAATTTGATCTTAATGCTGGGGAGACCTGGAGCGGGTGACTGGAAGATCCATTTCCAGCCTGTCCGCCTGGCTAGGATCACTGGGCCATCCAGAAGGTTGAAAAAGCTACTAGAGGAAGCTGTTCTAGAGTTGATTTTAACAAATGGGAGGAACTCATTGAGAATTTGAAAGTAGAAGGCCGCTTGGGTGAAGTGATCATGAAATCCTAGAGTTTGCAATTCTAAGGAAGGGTAGAGGAGTACAGCAAACTAGAGACAATGGATTTCAGGAAGGTGGATTTTAGTAGCTCAGAGGCTGATAGGTCCAGTCCCATGGGACTCAAGACTGAGGGAAAACAACTGAGGAGAGTTGGCACTTTTTCAAAGGACACTATTAAGGGCCCAAAGCAAGCTATTCTGCTGGGTAGGAAAGATAAAAAATGTGGCAAAAGACCAGCTGGGCAACCACGAGATCTTGCATGATCTAAAAAATAAAAGAGAGTCATATAAAAATGGAAACTAGGACAGATTACAAAGGATGAATATAGGCAAACAACACAGGAATGCAGAGGGCAAGATTAGAAAGGCAAAGGCACAAATGAGCTCAAACTAGCTATGGGAATAAAGGAAACAAGAAGACTTTTATCAGTACATTAGAAGCAGAGAGGAAGACCAAGGAGAGGTAGGCCCACTGCTCAGTGAGGAGGAGAAGCAGTAAGAGGAAAGTTGGAATTGGCAGAGATGTAATGACTTCTTTGTTTCCAGTCTTCACGAAGTCTGAAGGAATACCTAAGAGAGTGAATGCTAATGGGAAGGGCAGGCTTAGAAGATCAAATAAAAAGAAGTTAAAAATCACTTAGAAAAGTTAGATGCCTGCAAGTCACCCAGGGCCTGCTGAAATGCCTCCTAGAATACTCAAGGAGCTGATGAGGAGGTATGTGAGCCTCTAGCTATTCTCTTTGGAAAATCATGGGAGGCAGGAGAGATTCCAGAAGACTGGAAAGGGCAAACATAGTGCCCATCTCTAAAAGGAAATAAAAACAAGCCAGGAAAGTACAGAGCAGTTAGTTTAACTTCTGTGCCAGGGAAGAATGGAGCAAGTAATTAAAGAAATCATCTGCAAACACTTGGAAGGTGGTAAGGTGATAGGGAATAGCCAGCATGGATTTGTAAAAGAACAAATCATGTCAGAGCAATCTGAGAGATTTCTTTGATAGGATAACGAGTCTTGTGGATAAGGGAGAAGTGAAGGATGTGGTATACCTAGAGTTTAGTGAGGCATTTGATACGGTCTCGCATGATATTCTTATCAGTGAACTAGGCAAATACAATTTATATGGGGCTACTCTAAGGTGGGTGCATAAGTGGCTGGATAACCGTACTCAGGAGTAGTTATGAATGGTTTCCAATCCTGCTGCTGGAAGAAGGTAGACCAAGTGTGGTTCCACAGGGGTCTGTTTTGGGACTGGCTCTGTTCAATATCTTCATCAACGACTTAGATATTGGCCTAGAAAGTGCAACATGAAGTTTGCAGATGATAACAAACTGGGAGGATTGCAGCTGCTTTGGATGATAGCGTCATAATTCAAAATGATCTGGACAAACTGGAGAAGCGGTCTGAAGTTAACAGAATGCAGTTTAATAAAGACAAATGCAAAGTGCTCCATTTAGGAAGGAACAATCAGTTTCACACCTACAGAATGGGAAGAGACTGTCTAGGAAGAATCTGGCAGAAAGGGATCTAGGGGTTATAGTGAAACAAGCTAAATGTGAGTGAACAGTGTGATGCTGTTGCAAAAAAGCAAACGTGATTCTGGGATGCATTAACAGATGTGTTGTGAGCAAGACACGAGAAGTCATTCTTCCGCCCCTACTCTGGGCTGGTTAGGCCCCAAGTGGGTATTGTGTCAGTTGTGGGCACCGCATTTCAAGAAAGATATGGAGAAATTGGAGAGGATCAGAGAAGAGCAACAAGAATGATTAAAGGTCTATAGAACATTACCTATGAAGGAAGGATGCAAGAATTGGGTTTGTTTAGTTTGGAAAAGAGAAGATTGAGAGGGGACATGATAGCAGTTTTCAGGTATCTCAAAGGGTGTCCTAAGGAGGAGAGAAAACTTGTTCACCGTAGCCTCTAAGGAAAGAACAAGAAGCAATAGGCTTAAACTGCTGCAAGGGAGGTTTAGGTTGGACATTAGGAAAAAGTTCCTAACTGTCAGGGTGATGGAAACAAGTGGAATAATTGGCCTAGGGAGGTTGTGGAATCTCACCTCAGGCGATATTTAAGAATAGGTTAGATAAATGTCTATGCAGGATGGTCTAGACAGTATTTTGTCCTGCCATGAGGGCAGGGGACTGGACTCGATGAACTCTCGAGGTCCCTTCCAGTCGTAGAATCTGTGAATCTATGAGGTGCTAAGCAATAGCCAGCATGGATTTATCAGAACAAATCGTATCAAACCAGCCCTTGATAGCTACTTTAAGGTGGAGTGCATAACTGGTTGGAAAACTGTTCTCCGAAGTAGTTATCAGTGGTTCGCAGTCAGGCTGGAAGGGCATAACAGCACGAGTGGGGTTGCACAGGGCTCAGTTCTGGGTCAGTTTTGTTCAATATCTTCCTCAGTGATTTAGATCGTGGCCTAGTTTGCAGATGACATGAAGTGGGAGGGTTGCCAGTGCTTTGGAGTATAGGATGAACTCTCAAACTGATCTGGACAAACTGGAGAAATAGTCTGAGGTAAATAGGATGAAATTAATAAGAAGAAATGCAAAGTGTTCCACATGGAAGGAACAATGAGTTGCACACATACAGAATGGGAAATAACTGCCTAGGAAGGAGCACTGCAGGAAAAGGATCCAAAAAAAGGATCCTAGTGGACCAAACTAAATAAGAGTCAACAGTGTAATGCTGTTGCAAAAAGTAATATCATTCTAGGATGTATTGGTAGGAGTGTTGAAATCAAGACACGAGAAGTCATTCTTCCACTCTACTCCGTCCTGATTAGGCCTCAACTGGATTCTTGAGTACAGTTCTGGGCATCACATTTTTGGAAAGATGTGGACAAATTGGAGAAAGTCAGAGAAGAGCAACAAGAATGATGAAAGTCTAGTAACATGACCTATGAGGAAGATTGGAAAGAATTGGATTTGTTAAGTCTGGAGAGAGAAGACTGAGAGGACATTACAGTTTCAAGTACCTAAAGGTTATTACAAGGAGGCTGGGAGAAAAATTATTCTCCCTTAACCTCTCATGATAGGACAAAGAATCAGAGAGCTTAGAAATTACAGCAAGAGAGTTTTAGGTTAGACATTAGGAAAAACTTACACTAAGAGTCAGGGTGGTTAAGCCAAGTGGAATAAAATTGCCTGAGGAGGTTGTTGAATCTCCATCCTTGGAAATTTTAAGAAACCAGGTTAGACAAAGCCTGTCAGAGATGATCTATCATAATGCACTTAGTCTGGCTATGTTGGGTGCAGGCGAGCTGGACACCGATGACCTCTTAGGGGTCCTTCCAGTCCTGCTGATTCACTGTGATCCAAAGATCTCTTCTTGCCCCTTTTAAGCATCTACAAATCTCTGCAGGAAACTAAGTATGGGCCATTGAGCAGCCTCACAGTGTTTTCATGTGTCCACTTCTCTTCGTGTCCAGAAGTAACACTGAGTGAGTGGGGGTGTGGGTGTGACACAGCAGGAGCAGCTCAAAGATGCAAAGGGAGCTGTCCAGGGCGGTGACATCACACTAGCCTTTTACAGGAGAAGCTGGGCTGATTGGTCAAAGGAGGTTGGGAAGCGGTGACCTCTACCCAGAGAGTCTATGAGCAGGGCAGGTAAAGAGGCTGCAGGGTGGGGAAATAGGCTTTGCTGCAGGAGTCTCCTTCAAAGGTCTCCCCTTGAGGAGTGAGAGAAGGCCACAGAGGTCACGCCTGTGAGCGCGAGAGGAGAACCTCCTTGGGGTTTTCTCCTTTCCACTGCTAGTGGTGAGAAGACCAGAAGTCCACTGTGGAGCAGAGAAGAGCCTCAGAGGAGGTTTCATGTTGTTGTTTCATGTTGTCATAGGTTTCCCTTCACTTAATGGACTCTGCATGACCAAAGTGGAATTGATGGCAAAACATTGCCATTATGCAGTAAAACAATCTTTAAGACTCGTCTTCGATGAATCAACAGAACAGTCTCCACTCCATAATGGATTGTAGGAACATGTTGAGAGGCACCATGTCACCATGGATGTTGTTGCAGGCTACAAGATGGCCTTCCATGAAGAAGAGATAGGACCAAAGATCCTTTTGACGATCCCAGGAGCAGGCTACATGAGGAAATCAGTCCCTTTCGTTGGACTTGCTGGCAGAAAGAGCCCGAAGTGATGGGTACAGCTCCCGAGCGTCCAGTAATGATAAACGCATGGCGCTCCAGCAACTGAAGCTCTAGGGCTCGCTGCTGACAGAAAAGCTTCACCGAGTGACAAAGGGAAAGGAGGTGCTGATCTTTGGCCAAAGGGCAGGAGCCCCATCCTCCAACATAGAGCATTTCCCTCGTTGTCTGTCTGTGCTGGGGCAGGAGAAATAACAGGGCCTCCTGCTTTTGCTATTGCAGAGAGTCGGTTCTGGTCTCCTCAAACCCAGGGTGCGAAACAGGCCTCAGAGTTGACTGGGTGTAAACAAGAACTACGCAGATAGACTGAGCCAGCTGGGAATTCAGATGTGCCCCTTTCCTGGAGAGATGGACTGAGCTGTGAGGGGACTGGAAGCGGAGCTCCCAATGTTTAACTTGCACTCGTTCAGCATCTTTCCTGCGAGTGCCGTCACTGTAGGTTAAATCCTCCAGCCCAGGACTCCCCACCAGCTGTGGGCCCGACAAGCTTTCCTGGGATTGGATTCTGTAGAACAGAGTG